>NC_133224.1:21607662-21907662 GCF_040436345.1 Pagrus major | reverse complement strand
GCTTCTGTTCTGTTGTTCTCTTTATCATCAATAAAAACACACTTTCCTCCTGGCTTCTGTTTTTTTTTAAATCAACTCCCTTGTTTTCTCTCTGCACTTTGTGATGTTTTCTTTTGTTGTATTGCTTTTACAACTAAACTTTTTGAGTGCTGTGAAGAGTAGAGGGGGATTACTGTGAGAGTTATAAAATCAAAATGGATTTGCAGGCTCTAATAGAGACTGTTTGTGCCAAAACAAAATTGAAGGAATCCTTATCAGAAATGTTTACCAAACAAAAAAAATGACAATTGGGCAGATCTATCTCTCTTTTTAATTCTCAGACATTTATCTACCTTAAAAATCCTCTACTAGTCGGGCTATAATAGTGTTAATGCTGATGTGTTGGTCAGGCTCCAAAATAAAACCTTTCTACATTAAGAAACTGAAGGTATCAGTGATAAGTGTTGAGATTTTAATTAAATGACGCTTAATTGTCTGCTGCATGTGAAGACTTTTAACCAGCATGCAGGTTGTGATTAGTACTGCTCTTCTTTCCCCATGTGAGTTAATAGTTTGTGATATAGTGAGATGATCTGCTGTTATTTGTTCCCATCACTGGATCTGCCGGAAATCTTGCATTTATTCCCAAGACGGCACCTTGTCTGCTTTGATTCACAAAGTGGATTAAAAAGGCACAGTGTGGGATTATTTTCCTCCCTGGCAAAAAAAAAAATAAGAAATG
Source organism: Pagrus major (assembly GCF_040436345.1). NCBI lineage: Eukaryota > Metazoa > Chordata > Actinopteri > Spariformes > Sparidae > Pagrus > Pagrus major. The sequence goes on along the minus strand of NC_133224.1, from coordinate 21,906,941 downwards.
CAGTTTAGTTTCTTATTTTTAAAACACACTATATTTTTCTCTCCTACCAGACAAAAGGCTTAATAGTAAAGAGGAAAGACGCAGAGCTGATCCTGCTTATGAGATCATGGAGAGTCGGGCGCCTGAGAGGAACTCGGAGGTAGGCCAATCCAAAACTCTCTAATCCGCTTTATGATATCAACCGCTCACACATTTTGACTGTGTAACTCATTGTGCTCAGAGTTCAGCTAAATATTTTTTGCGGGAAAATGTCTGATATCGTGGGAATACCTATTGATTGGAATTATAATGATTAACCGCTTAGGGGTTAGTTTTTAAAGGAGGCTGAAGTAATATCTGAAATCATCATGTCAGAATGTGTTGCATCAGTTTTTCTTGGCTACTCTAGTCGAATAGTTTAAGCTTAACAAGCTGTGACTTGATTTACGCGTACATTGCGCTTCAAAATGCAATGCAAGCATGATTGAGAAACGCGTCTGCCTGTCTGTATCAGTCCCCACATGTTAAGGGTGAAAGGTATGGATAATTTGTTTGACAAACTTTAGCAAAATAAATGATGAAAAAACACATAACGAATATGACTGGTTGCACATACAGGGGATCCTCGTTCATATTTTCCTTCTTATTTGGTTAATTTTGCTCATTTGAGTGACTTTTACACAATACTTATACTCATTCCATGAACCAAACAGGAGCAGGAAGAATAAAACTCATATTACCAGTCCCTTTCTTAATAAAAACCTAAGATACTATACCTGTAGATACATCACCATCCCATTTTTTTCTTTTTTTCTTTTCACAAATGATATAAAAATGTCAACCCAACTTAAATGTTAGTTCATAATGTCCATTTTTTTTCTTTATAAATTCTCTTATATTGAATATTTTAGTAGCATTTTAAGTCACTGTCAAGAGAATTACAGTTTCACTCCATATACTGAAATACACATCTGCTTTTAATGTAGTGCCTGCAAACAGACTTTTACAATTAAATGTCCTACTATGATCCTCTTAATTCGATCTTAATATAAACAACCTCAATTGTGCAGAAAGCAATAAAAAGTAGCTACACCACATGGACGTTTCAGGGCTTAATGAATGGACAAATACGTATCTCTTTTTACAGCAGAGCTTTGTATAAGACACAAAGCAAACACTCCCTGAAACAGGCGATGTTGTGAAAGTAATAGGCCTTTGTCCTGAGGAAAGTCAAGGCGATGCCTCAGCCTTGCACTGTATTTTTAAATTTTAAAATGTCCAGAGACGCTTTTGTATTTTTGGCCATTGATCAATTATGCAAACTCACGTCAGATGCCCCAAGTCATAATAGCTATGTACATGTGTGGACTAAAGCGCACAAGAAGCCTAATTCACCTTTACAATAATTCACTACATGTGTGCAACCGGAGGCAAACTCATTAAAATATGCAGTGTTTAAGATCAGTATGTATGATGAAATGGTATCCCTTGTTGAAAGCCCCATCTGTGCGATGATCCCAGTCTATGTGATGGTCTGAAATCATACTGTACTTAATGTATGTGCAGTCTCTTAGGCATAACCTTATGCTCTATAGACTTGAGCATGGGTGTGTGATGAGACAGATTAATCTCAGAGGTGTTCGTTCAGCTAAAAGAAGTGAAGCAGGGAGCAGTAGGGTTGCATATGACCTCAGAAGTTGTCACTGCCATTTTATGTTGTTCTATAGAGGCTGAATCAGCTTTAAGGTCTTTATGGCATTAGTTTTATCCAGGTGCACCTAACTAATTGGCAGCTGAGGGTGTATCAGCCAAAAAGTTTACTACTTTCGAATTCTGGCCATATTCTACAAATTACACCTTTAATGCACAGACATGAGAGTGGTATCGACCTCCTCATCCAACTTATTAAAAGAGAGCAAACAAGTGTATTTCTCAAAGAAATAAACAACATAATATGGAATCTTTATAAAAAATTGATTCCCTTCATTCTCCAGGCTGCAAACTATTGACCCGTGGAGTACCCTGATATGGAGCACCATTATTACAAAACAATTCAAGCAGTCATCAAATGAAGTAAGCAACTGCTGGAAAAAGCACCAATACAATCATCTGATGCCCATTAGAGAGATCTGCTTTCATGTGCTCGCCTCATTCATTGCTAGCGTGATGAGGGTCCCATCAAGGAATCCCTCTTCGTGAGCACTGTGGCCTCTCAGTGAGACTAAAAGCAATATGGATGCACTCCACTGCCAATTTTCCCACCACAATAGCTGTGCTTACAGTGACTGTCTGGAATCATAGATTATGTGGCAGCAATCTAAAAGGCAAGGTTACCCCTCCCATTCTTGAAATGAGGCATTTCAGACATTGTTTCCACAAGTAATACAGTAAATTCTGAATATCGCTCCATAAATACCTGATGTGTCCAAGGAGCTGTTGAGGAGAAAGTCATAGTCACATACCTAAAGGAAATAAAGTAAATCAGCAGTTGTTTTCTGTCTGTGTGTCTTGCAGGGAGAAGAAAGGAGCAAGTACGAGCTAATGGGCAGCTGTGGTCAGCAGAGGTTCCTTCAAGAGACTGAAGGTGAGTGAGGCTGACATCACAACACCCAGTGATGACCAAGCCAGTTAAACGTAACAGATTGTTGTGACTGTAGCTGCACAAACGGATGCTTGGTTGTTTTTTTTTGTTCAATGGACCATTTTGGGTTTTTGGGTTTTTTTTTTTTTTTTTTTAGTGCCCTGAACGTTTCCAGCCGTGCATTATCCAGGTGTCTTAATATAACAAGGACACACTTAGAGAAAGTGAATTAAATGGATGAGTCATCGTGATGCACCTGAATCAACGTAGCTACAAGCGCGTCACCTGCTGCTTGGTGTGCATGAATTAAAATGAATGAATAAACACAATTAAGCTCCTTCAGTGTCTGAAAATAGCAGACTGGCAAGAGGCAGAACGGCCACTGTTGCTAGTAGTTACCTGTACATGACACGTACGGTACAGTGCTGCATACAGCCAAAGTGACATCTCCTTGCCCGCATTAAAAAGTTAATTTATTCTCATTATTACTTTACATAATCTTCAACCTAGTTGTAAATAAAAAAGACAGTTACTGAAAGTGCATACACCTTAAATATAAGATAGAGCATCTTGACTCGAGGTCCACTTCTTAGCTTTCAACTGCATCCCAAAGTCTTCATGGGTTGAAATCTCCGTTCTATGACTCCAGATTAGTTTGAGTGATAAAGATTCCTTTTCATTGTGTGGCAGACAGAATGCTTAGGATTCTGGAAATACCCTTGAAATAGAGATAAGGGTTCAGGGGATTTTTGTTGAGGTTTGCAAAATGGTAAGGTCCTAACTGCAGACTCAAAGGCAGGTAAGCTGATAGCTGATATCCAAAGTCCAAAACACAAATAACAAAAAGCAGGAAAAAGAGAAATACAAAACTGAAGACAAACCAGAAACCACAGAGAACAAAGTGGGAACAAAGAGGACACAGAAGAACCAACAAATAAGTAAGATAAAACACAGACTTAAATACACATTAGCTAAGGAGCAAATGAAACACAGGTGTACACAGAAGTGTACAAAAGGCAGGAAAATGACAAAGACAGGAAGTGGAAAATCATTGAAGGATGAATCTTCAAAATAAAACAGGAAATGAACAATAAAATGAAATTATGACAATTTTAACTAATAACCCTCTGTTTTATGAGTCTGTAAACGGCAAAATAATTTACCAGGTTGTCTCCTGGACAGAACAGTGTAATCTGACAATGAGACAGTGTGCAATTCTTACAATTCCTGTTAATTAATTCCAATTAATGCTATGCTAAGGTAGAGTTTTCATTAATAAATTAGTGATGATTAAATATTTGCTTGAGTTTAAATCGAGCAGTTCTTTGAAAGGAAAGTCTTTTGCAAATCTTTATCAGCTTTTGATTCATTTCTAAAAAAAAACAATGTGAAATTACCATTAAATAACAAACCATAAAACCCAAATCATAAATAATGTGTTATTTTCTTGATTTATTTCACTTTTTTGTAAAATGCTTACATTATAATTTGCAGGTAAATGCTTGTTTGTATAATACTTCATACTATCAAAAAAGAAAACTGGAATCAGACCTGTGGCTCAAATGCAATTATAGTACATTAGAATGACACATTGGGGCTAACTATGAGCCTGTAAAGCAAGTACAGGTGTGAGTCACATTAGTAATTTAAAGGTAATTTAGAATAAAGGACTCAGTTCAGCGATCTCTTTTCATTGTGTAGTGGAGGGCTGACTCTATTTCTTCATCAGTGCTTTATGTAACGCCTTAAACTCAAGTTACATAAGAACCAATTGTGTCAGGAGGAAACACAGATATGTAACCAAACAGAGAGTGCAGTGATGCGCGACAGGATACCTGCCCTGATGGTGAGGTGAGGGGACAGTTGTCAGGGGACGTTTGGCCACTTAAGCATCCCACACCCAGAAACATGCCCTCAGTCTAATGCACACCTGCTCTAGAAAGTCCCAGCAGCTGTCACAGTGTGGCACCAAACCCATCAGTCATGTTTCATGTACCTACACGCACACACGCACGCACACACACACAGCTTGCCTCCCATGTCATCTTTCCCATCATCCTGCCTCAGCAGGCAGTTAATGGACGGGGACGTGCTGGAGGCGGCCAAGTCCAGGGGCACAGGTTTACATGAGGATGCAGGCTCGATGGCAACTGAAATGAATACAAAATTTGTATGTGTTATAATAGTAGTTTGGTAACACTTCATATTAAAACAGTGCAGTTAGCAGTTACAACTAATGCTGTGATATTGACTTATTTTGGCTTCATATTAAAACTATTCAGGTTGTTCTAGTGTGCAAGAATTCAGGTTTTTAGTGGCCATTCACCCGTAGCACTACTAATCTTTAAGGCTCTAAAACATTGTGCAATAACAGCAATTTTAATGGTTCACCGTATGTCTCTCTCTAAAAAATGTATCTATGTATCTAAACTTTATGATAAAAGTGTATGTAGGGAAAAAGAATCCTATATAGACGTCCGCAATCAGCAACTTATTCAAACTGTTTGGCACTTTAGATGTTGAATCTGCTCGTGTTTTGTTCCATTTTGTTGGCGGGTGAAACTGGCGAGGACAAAGTCTTGAAATGATTGAAATTTTGGCTTTCGGCAAATTTTGGTATTTCAGTTTCCCAGAGAAGTTTAACAAGAGGTTTGTTCATTCAATGGTAATCTTTTAGATGACGTGACATTAAGCCACAGCATCAAAATGGACACGTGAAGGGTGGAAAACCGGATTAAACGGGCCTCTCACCCTGAAGACACAGCTGTCATTAGACCCGTGTTTTTCCCCTAAGAAGCAGTTGACTCTGTGAGTCCGGGTCACTGAGCTCAGCCAGGTATTGCCTCTAACATCGACCCTAGAGGCCTCACAAAGTGTATTATGGAAACGTCCCCTCAGCCTCAGAGCTGTGGGCAAACCCACTGTTGTAATGGCAGCCATTATAAAACCCCACAGTGCTGCGAGGGGCTGCTTGGTGCCTGATCAATTAGGTATCAGGCCTCTTAGATGTTGCCAAAGGCTGTACCCACAGAGACTCTGCTGGCGTCTAATGGCCTCTCACTGATTGTATGAGAGCCCCCTGGGGTTGATGCCTCTGAGCTGCAGGTAATGGCCACTGCCTGCTGCCATTAAGGAAGAGTCAATAGCAGGAGAAATCTTTTTTGTCACCCAAACGTTGTGTATTACCCAGCCTCTGTAGAAAAAGTACAGCCCCGATGGTTTCATCACAATACAGCTGTAGCAAAACAGAGAAATATAAACCCATCACTGTGGAAACTAAAATAAAGTATTTTATGCAGCATTTCATAGTTTGAAGATATGATTCTGACACAGGACTGAATGTACTAAATTAATTCATTTTATTTACTGCTGGAGGTGTATAAGAACCATCTTTCAGAGAGCCTCATGAGTGTTTGTGTTTCTCGCAGGATATATCCTCAGATGAACTGCCTTCTGTTGTGTAGCTAAACTACCTGTTTTCTGTGATCTAGATATTCTCTCTAATCCTCAGGCATCAGTAGTCTTGCAGTTACTGACGTGAAGTGAGCTCAACTGATTTTTACAGGTGCAGATGAGCGCTGTTTGTTGTGTTATGAAGTGGTAGTGCTCGGTTGAATTGTTGTATTGGTTAATGGTTAATAGTTTTCACAGTTGCACAGCGCTTGACATGAATTACATAAGCACTTTAATGGCAGGAGGGCTGATCCAAATACTGCAAAGCTTCTTCTGTTGTCATGGTAACTGATGCCTACATGAAGCGTTGAATATTTGCAGGTAATTCTCATTGAAGCTTCAAAGAATCCAAAAAATAGTATTGCGGTGAGCCGTAGGTAACACTTTATAGTAGTCATCATAAAAATAAGGTAAATTTATAGCTTTATAGTTACATTGTAGTTAATAGTTATTTGACTGTTTTATAAACTATCAAGGTTTATTAACATCAGTTGTAACTTTATAATGGCCATCCAAATAATGTTTATAGATGAGCTACACAGTATTTATTAACCATTTAAAAAGGGATAATAAACCTCAGCTGCATCTTTACAATAAACAATTGCTTAATAAGTGTTTATAAAGCATTTCATTGTTTGTTAGGAGTGACTATTAATTGATGTTTAACTATAAATCAACCGTTTATTGGCCAATATTCTTTTTCCCGTAACATAATCAGACATTTTAGATAAGAATCTTGATTTACTGGTTGGGCTCTAGTTTGTACATTCACAATTAGGACAATAAGTAGCTTAGTGATTTGTAACTAACTAAACTGCAACTGTTTTGATAATAGATTTTTCGGTTAAGTCCGTTATTTAATGAAAAAGTCAAAAAATTAAAGGATTGGCCGCTTTTCTTTGTCTCATACAGTATAGTAGTAAACTGAATATCTTTGGCTCGGGGACACATGATGTGCATTTTTCCATTCTTTTCAAAACCTTTTATAGATTAAACAATGCAGCCAGTGACACACAAGCAGAGTGGATTCTGTTTAAACTGGGCTAGAATATTTAAAAACCTGTAAAAGTTTAGCATTTTGGGCCATCCTTGTTAACTGCTGGAAGAGCTCAGCTCTGTCATGTGACAACAATGACCTAAACAAGCTTGGGGGTAACATCAGCAACAAACGTCTCTATCGCTGTTCAGGAGATATGGAGTATATCTTACATCACCCGTCACTGTTCACAGGGGAGAACAGGAAGTATTCAAGTTATGCAAATTTCTCAGATATCCTTGAGTGTACTCTCCCACTGTTTCTGAAGGTTGTAGCTATCTTTGCTGACATTGTGTATACAGGCATTAATAAAAGCATCGGACGGTTCGTGTCACAGAGCTGAAATATGCACATATTTAATGCTGTTGTTCTGAAACTGTATCAATGAGACGTTGAGCTGAACAGCATTGAACGAGTCGGCACTGAACTCGACTGTGCACCTCTTTATCTGGGGTGCTTTTAGGTTTATGACAGGTAAACCATTTATCAAGCGCTATAAATTACACGGGCAGAGCACTTTAGGCAACACTGTGGCTATAATTTGTGTTTGACAGGAAAAGCTGTTCAGTTGAAATGGGTTGAGGCGACATTTCCTGTTAGTTTGACTTGACCTTTTTCTTCTGCTGACTGCACTGTTTGATCAGTTGCATAGACTCTTGGAGATGCTTGGTTCAGAATGAAACACTGCTTGTGTGCAGCAGCAGTTAAGTACACTGGTCTTAGATCAATCATGCAAATGCACATGCTTTAAAGCAGTCATTTTAAAGATATAATATATAGGTGTTCTGCAATAAATGTCTAAAAACGACTAGACCTTTTTTTGTTGTGTACTTACGTTATCTTTCGTTATTATGTTTCCAAAAATGGTCATCAAACCCAGAGAAATTCACTAGTTTAGTCAAGGTGACCGTGCGTTTTATTTGGTCGTCCGGCGATAATTCCAGGATAGAGAAATCTTGCAATGATGTGTACCTCTGTTGGTGTCGCAAATATTGGAAAAAAATGAATTTTGTGTTATTTTGCAAAGCTGATGTGTGTTTATTTTTGTTTTACTCATAGTCAATGAATATCAGGCTGTAGACTTGAAATTTGGGTCAGTGAACACATCAGGATATTTTCACACGTTCAATGAAGGAATTGGTTATTGGATACAGAGCTCTGATGGTGGAATTAAATGGGCAACAAAGCAAGCAAAATGACTATAATGTATCTCCTAATTTATCTCTGGGGCATGTAAGCTAATTATTCCTAAGTAGCCTTTGGGGGGAAAGAGGGCAATTCACTAGGATACACTTTGTGTCAGAGTAGCTGCTCATCCTGTAATCTGTTGCTGTGCTTAACTGTTGAAAATAATAGTCATTTTATTACAGATGTCTGTATTTGAATCAGTCTAATTAACATTACGCTGTTGATAAGGACTGTTGCCTCAAGAGCCGTCAGCCCTGGAGGGGGAAATCTTTTAGCTTTTGATTAATGTTATAATGACAAATAACTCCAGCCTTATTCTTGATTCCTTCATCATTATCTTTTAATTAATGTCATTATGACAAAAATAAATCCTGTTTCAAATAAGTATCTCTGTAAAACTGGTGTTATTTTATCATTTAAATATTATCAGCAAATCCCATGAAAAGGCGAAAACCAACAGTGAATTAATCCAATGTGTTGTCTGGTAGAGCTTATTCCTCTGTGCAGTGTGACTCCATTGTTGTGAAGAAACTATTAGAAACACATAAAAGGGTCATACTGTTGCTTTAAAGGGACGCTGTCAGTGGAGAGAAATGGAACTGAATTCCTTGAGAAAACACTGAGTCATTCAAAAACCTGTGAAATAACTGGCCATGTTCATTGTAATGAAGGAACGGTCATCCAAATACAAGTGCATGGGTCATTTATGTGTGACAATAGAGTTATTTGGCATTGACATACAGACTGCGGCTACACAGACAAATCTTGTTAGAAGGATGAATAACTTGTGGGTTTTGGTCGCTGTGGGCATTGTACTGAAAAAAGTAAGTGTTCAAACTAATTAGCACTTTGCTCCTCTTGCACTTACAGGGGCCGTGTTAGTTTTCCCCCCAGAGGCACCGCTTCCTGAAAGGCCTCGCAGCGAAGGTGTGACGTATGTGAATATTCCTGTTAGTCCCACATCCAAGAAGCAGCTCAACTACATGGAGCTGGAGCTGCAGGAGCCAGGTCCTGGCACCCGAGGGGCCGTCGCACATCTCCCACCTCCAAGTAAGGATGTGTCCTGAAATAACTTTCAAGGAACTGTGCTGATGGTGGCTGTGTTTCCGTGGAAATGTCAAGCAAAGCTAAAGTCAACTGTGAAAGTGAACAAGAAGTGCATTTTCACCATCTGGTTTGGACAGCTCATCAGTCATGCGATTTCAATATTCACCAACTTTTTACGCGCATTAATTAACAAAAAAAGCAAAAACCACCTCAAGCATGCAAATGCATTGTTCTTCTTCACTGCCTTTGATGGCACATTGCCGCCACCTATTGATCAGTAATAGTGTGAACCATCCTGGCAGGAGAGTATGCCAGGCGTAGTCCACACTTTAACAAGGAAATTTCACCGGAATATCTCAAATTTCTCTTGTCATGCTTGTAGTATGTTTTGAAACAGGAAACATTGAGACAGCCGGCAGGTAACAAAAACTATCCTAGGTACGTCAGAGACATTGAATTATGGTATTTATCCTTATTTGACTGATAATTTTAACAATAGTTAGATTGGTAGCTAACCTTAATGAAGGCATAAACAGGCAGACACACAGTAGTCCTTTGCTATTATCAGACACTATTATTAAATCCTGCTTACTTGATTTTAATGCTCTGTTCCACTGTATAAATCTGATCATAGTATGAATCTGTGCACTCATGTATCAGAGTACTGCCCAGTTAGACATGCTGTAAATGCCAATCATCATAAACTAGAAGATCATGAACGCCTTTTACTGCTCATTCATATCTCAATTTGATAGTCTTCAAAATTTAGAGAGTTTTCTGCAACAATCTTTATTTTTTCATGCTGATCCCGAAAGAGAAAATGAAAGTGAAACGACCTCAGTCCCTGGCCTTATGTTTGCATCTTTGTCAACACCGCGTACAAGGATTTCTTATTTGTGCAGCACTGTGGAAAAGCAATTTTGTAAATGACACATTTTCTGTTCAAATCTTGCAGACAGATATGAAAGAATCAACTTGAAAATAAACCGGGATATCAATACCATGCGGGGATGAAAAGTCACCCTCGACACATGATTGTTCTGTAATTCTATTTTACTTTGTCGGAGTTACAGGAATCGCTCCGAAAAGATTGAGCCGATTTCCTCTCGTCTCACTAAAAGACAGCTGCGTTCTTGTAATCAGAGACGCAGCAGTGAGCTGTAATTGACAGACAAGTCGGCTATTAGCGTCATTGCCCTCAGGAAAACGAGGACCGCTCGGGCTCCGACACGAGAGAGGTTAATATCTGATGTCAGCAATACAGTTTAAATCGCGGCATGCAGCCTCATTAATCTGTCACCTAGGAGGAGGGTGTCCCATCTTGCCGTTGAAAGGGGGTCACAGGGCATTCAGATCACAGCTGTGACTTCAGTGGCTCAAATAGGATCCTCCTCCTGGGACTATTGATGTGTTGTTAAGGTTTGATTTCCTTGAGAGACTGTAAAACACATAACTCGAGCAGGAGGCAGGGCTGCATGCTCATTCTGCTTCTGTGATTAAATCTTGACTTCATGCCCATTTGATTTTCACACAAGGAAGGGCTCATATGATGGCAACGCTAGTGACGTGCATATGGAAGACAGTGCATGAGGGGAATTTTAAAGGCTTCAGCCGAGTCATTTGCATATTCTTTGCTCAGGCGCACACCTTAAGTGATCATGTTGGCAGCGAGGGCAGAGATCCGCCTCACACTGAACTCTCTTTAGTCGTGATTGTTTGGAGGGTTTTTCTTTTAAATAAATCAGCCTATGTAGTCACCTGCAACAAGACTGTCCTTCATCTTAAAATCTGCTTAATGTGCTTCAGTTAATGATTATTCTTTTGTCCAAACAATGGGCTTTAAAGAGACTCCTGTCTCTTTAAAGCCCCCCCCCCCCCGAATACCCAGTGTCCTGTGATTGGTCAGCTCAGACACACGCCTGACTCAGCACAGCTAACAACAACAGAGCAGCTGTGCTTAATCAATTCTCGCGTGCCAAGCTAGCCTCAAGAGATAAATTATGTAAATGTATGATGTGGTGACGTAGTGTGATGTCACAAAGTCACAGAATTTAAAAAAACAAAAGAGCATAATAGGTCACCTTTAAAACTGGAAATGGGTCAATGGCTAGCTTGGCTCCATCTGAAGGTTACAAAATCTGCCAACCAGCACCTCTGACATTCGATAATTAACACATTTTAGCAGAATGTGCAAAAACTGAAGTATAAAAATGACTAGTTTTAGTATCCAGGAAACCACTACATCAAGAAATACGATTTTTTTAACCACCCATAAAGACATTTTTGCTTTTAATGCAGATTACACAATTGACATGTGTTCATTTCTGAACTTTTGAGGTGCTTGTAGATAGATTTGGTTACATTTGGACAGAGCCATGCTAGTGGTTTCCCTGTGTTTCCATTCTTTATGCTAAGCCAAGCTAAGCTAAGTGGCTGCTAATTTGCTACCAAAAGCACTTAGCTTTGTCATTGCAAGCCAGAATAGAAAGTGTGGAGTTTCTATGACTCTGTAACTTTCTTCGAGTTAAAAAAGGGTCTGTTTTTATGTTTCGACAGGAAAGAGCTCCACTAAGTACGCCCAGATTGACATCACCGCTACAGAGACGGCCCACAAAGTGGGCACGCAACATGCTCTGGGTCGGCAGGAGGGCCTGCACACTTTGGATCTGAGAAGAAAGGGGACGCCACATTGACTTCTTCATCACTGAACTGTTGATCCCAGCAGGATGTTTTTGCCCAAGACCAGCGTACTTCATCTAACTGTAAAGTTTGCTAGAAAGATGGCTCTGAGGGGTTGTTTCAAAAAGATCCTCTGAGGTTTTCTGTGGGATTCCTTCTCTCTTCCATCTCTTGAATACAGATTTTTTTTTTTCAAAGTTGCTCCATACGGTCGTTTGCCAAGTGTCCACTTCTTCTCCGATTCAGACTTGTCTCTGTCATCTCAAATCAGCTTGAAGATGGAGCCTCCTCAGAATGGTTTTGGCACAGGATCAGGAGGAGCATTTCAATCTTGGTCTCATTTGTGGACTTGGCCGTCTCATTAAATGGCATTATGTCAGTGCTGGAGCCTGAGGCGAAAGTGGAGGAAGATGTGCCAGTCCTGAGCTGAGTCACTGGTCCCAGTAAACCCCCGGGGGCAGAGGCATTTCACAGCTCACTCGGGTCGTCCCTAATAACATGCAATACGCTGTTTTTGTCCTTGTTTGGGTGACGGAGGCAGGGGAGATGGTTGATTCTCACGAGAAGTTCACACTCATTTATACCTCTGTGACAACCACATCAGTAATTCCACACGTAGTTGCACGAAACTCACTTTTTAGTATATTCATATTTAGGGAAGCTTTCCATCCAGTCTTACTCAGAATGCTGCAGATTTAAGGATCGCTTTGAGAAAATAAAGAGAAGATTCATGTTTGTTTAAGTAATAACAGGATAACTGTAAAAATAAATGTTTCTGCATAATACTTCCACATGATTTGGTGTAGCTAATCAGTCAGTGTTTTTATCAAAGGAACAGAATCTCATCGTTGCAGTTGTTTTTGTCTGCATCAACAGGATACTGTGGAAAAGTCTTCATAAATCACTGGATTATCCTACTCATCCAGCAGCAACAAATATATCCCGGAGTTGACTATGTGGTAGTGATGGCTTTTGTTTTTCAAAATTAAGTATTTGAAGTTTTTGTATGAACTCAGTGAAGTGGTTGTGAACACAGGCGTTTTTACCAAAACCACAACAATGGAAACAATTATCTAAAAAACGTTTCTTAGAGCTGTTTTAGTCAATATTCAGTATTGTTTTTGTCTCATACTCTATTTTGATATCTGTAAATACATTTCCTTTCTATTTAGGTGATGTGGATTGTCATAAAATATACATGTGAAGGCATAATTTATGTACAGTAAAGATGTATTGAAAGAGTTCAAGGACAGTGCCTTTTTCCCAAGGCGCTATTTTTCTCTTGTAAATTATTTATAACATAACTACAGCTTTGATGTGTGTGTTCAGTTGTTTTTAGAGGTACTGTAGGTCATATATGGGATTTTCCCCCCATGTACAGTTGTAAACCAGTTTGGTACGATATTATATAAAGCATCCCTACAACTGATGAGTTTGTTTTTATTCAACAGTACGATTTTAATGTGATTAGTAGTTTTTCCTTTAATTTGGCACCCATCTTTAGACCAAAGGGTCTTGGTAAGGTGTTGGGCCACCACATGCTGATGGATCAGCTTCAACACACCGAAGCATCGATTCTACAAGTCTACTGGAGGGATGGAAGTCCAAAATATATTCTGTCTGTCCTAGATTGTGATTTTCATATCAGGATGTGGAGGGGATGGTGGTGGACATACCAAGCCAGTGACCACAGTTTAAGACTGTGTTTTCAACATTTCTGAGTGTGAAACCTCTGGATAATTTTGACGAGGGACCAGGGCATCGCAACAATTATAAGCATGGGTATTTTTAAGGGGAGTTGGGACAATTTTCAGCCATGGTTTTGGCAATAAAAAACATATTTTTGGAGAGAAGCTGCGACATCTCCAGCCGTGTTTGTAGCAACAAAACTGGGTGTTTTTAACAAGACCGCAGGACATCTCTCTGGCCATGTTTGTAGTGAACACAGCAGGTATTTAAAGCCAACACATGATTTTTTTAACCCTACTAAAGTAGTTTATGTGCCTAAACTTAACCAGATCATAAGCACAGGGTCGTCACAACACAAAATTGAAAATTGGACCTAAAGAAATGTTTATATATCCGTAGTTTTCAGAAACCTACACTGGGGACTTTATTCTAGCAGTTGGGGTGGGGCATCTGATCAGGATAGAAATGTTTCATCATTAAGGTGATCACAGCTTTCAATTGATTCTCACCTTCCCTCTAAAAAGGTATAAGTGGACCCAAACCATGCCATGCAGCAGAGTGCCACCCACAACAGAGCCACTGGATCCCCTCACTGCAGGAATCAAGACCTCAGGCATGTACCTCAATCTTCTCTTTACGCTATTTCAATCTAAATGTATAACTTTAGTTGTTCCTATTGAAACATTAGCCAGTTGAGCAGTCACTTACATCTTTTCCTTTTTCCAGCTTGATACAAAATCAGAATCAACTGGGCCTGCTCAGCATTTTTAAACCTGCCACAGAGCATGATTGGATGTTAATTGCTTAATTGCATCATGCAGTGCACTTATCACATGATATGGTGTCTGGAGTGAGCCACTAGAATAAGTATGAATTAAATGTGCATTTGAACAAAGGACACAATCTTTACCTTGCCCCAGACTTGTTCTTGTCCCTTGGATGCCCACACGAGGTAGTTAATAACAGGAACACCTGTGGAATCAAACACAAATATTTACTTTGTCAGGCTTAGAATCGCTGAAATTGTGGCAGAGCGCTATTGATTGACAGGTGATTGCTCTGTGATGGAGCAAGGTTTGCTTCCAGTAATTGTGACTCAGCTGCAGAGCTTGCATGGAGGGTGTCAGATGACCGGCGGTTCAGCAGAGATTCAGTCTGTATCTGCAGTCAAAACATCTTCGCAGAAAGGATCGGGGCAGTGTGAGAGCTTTTGGAAGACATTATTTTCACAGTGTGTTACAGATTAGTCTGTTAAAAGGTCCAAATTAAAAGCTTTCACACAGAGGTACTATTAATAGGAAAAATGTTCATGTTCCACATATTTTCAAGATGGTGGTGCACAGTCTGCCAGCCTTCAGAGCGCCGTGGTTCCAGTTGGCTTCTCCCGCAGTCACTCGCACTATGGATATTAACCTCACTGACCTGGAACAAAACCATACAGGGCAGCTAAGTGTTTCTTGGAAACTCGTTTACTCATTCAATTTAGCTGGAGAGAGAAGAGAATTTAAGCATTTGGCCGTCTCTGTGGTCAAATACTGATCACTTAATGTGAATGCCAATGAGACACAGGCAGGACTATGCAAATCCACAGACAGCTTGTGTGTAATTGCATTGCAATTTGTCAATTCTTGTTCATTTTAATCTATGTTAATTTTCCACCGTGCCCGCCAACGGTGGATACACCACAGGTCTATTTCAGGACCACCATCTGTCTCTCAGGGTTGAGTCACGTTTAACTTACTTGAGACTTGACATCCTAAAAACTTGAAAACCTGAAAGCAAAGAGTCCTGATCTGATGAGATCGCAGAACAAAAGACAGCAGCAGGCCGGCCGTGCATGGGCACATATTACGCCTAGACATTGAAAAGACCTGGAGTCAAGTCAAACGGCATGTTACTGGTTAATAGATTTGGATTTGCAGATTTGAAGACTTTCTTTCAGTTCTTGACACCTTGAGGCTGCCTTCATACCGATATGTAACCATACAACCTCTTCAGATCTGTGTGTACATTGGATTCAAAGAACAAAGGCTGTAGATGAGTGTACAAAAACCAAGGGCCATTCAGTTCTTTTCTTTGTACGGGTTCAATTATCTGAAATCTCCTTCTCGCCTCGAAGAAAATTACATCTACTGAATAAGTAATTGGTACTTGCAAATCAAACTGTCTGCTTCCCTTTGTCAATCTTGCACTTACTTGTCAGAAAACAAATTCAAACAACTCAATCTGTTTAATTATTCATGCAAGGTCATTTTTCCCCCCTTTGCTTTTTTGGTACTTCATCACTGATCTCACTTCTCCTTACACAGGACTTTATTGGAATAAAGACTAAATTTAATTAATTATGCAGGAACTGTGAAGATGGATTATTTTCAGGCAACAGCACTTGAAGGCCAGACAGGAAATTTCTGCCAAAAAGTACCAAAAGGAACATTTAATACATTACTGTTTTTTTCAGATTCTGATGTCTAATGACCATTTTACTTGACTTCTGCGGTAACCCTGTCTCTAATTTACAGTACAAGGATATATATATGTAGCATGAGGAAAGCCTATAGGCACAGTTCTAAATAACAATGAAGAAGTAACTGTGAGCCGTTGATAAGAAAGTATTTTATGGAAAAACTTCATCCAAACTGACTCTGCTGTGGAACTTAAAGCTGCACTAATCAACATTTTTGAAATGACAATGGATTAAATGATTGTGTAATATGAAAGCCAGAGAATCATTTCTTGATTCTACAGAGCGCTTTATTGTCTTTCAGCTCATTGTTTTGGTTCAGTGTCACTGCTTCTCATTAGCCGTATTTCCACCAGCAGTAGACAGCTTTTATCAGGAAAGCACTGTGCACTACTTGCCCAGCACAAAACAGCCAACAGGCAAGTTAGCGACTGGCTGGCGAACAGATTAAGCAGTTTAAGAGCCAGATAGTTCCCTCAGGAGCTGGTGGAGACCAAACCAGAGCTCACAGGACACAAACACAACTCTAAGGTAGCCTCTAGACAGGTCGCTTTAATGTATTATTATGAGGTAATTGTTGATTGCACAGTTCACCTTCACTATCCCGAGTCTGTGCAGGGTGTTTTATTTTGAAAAATGTACCTGTGTCCCAGTCTGCTCTGTCTCAACGTGATAATTACAACACCACCTAACAATTTTCCACCTCTGCATGCTGTGCGATATTGCCACTGAAGGTTAATCTAATTTTTTCCGACATGTTATCACAAAATCATTAATTTGACCGTTCGGACAAACAGAACAACGTTATTTTCCCAGTGACTATCGATCTGCTAATTGTCCTCTCTCACTACATGATATTGTCATTCGTGTCACTCATTTCCTCTTGTTTCAATCAATTCTCATTCTGTGGAGCGCACGGCGATAAATTAGATCAGAGCGACACGTGTTCTTCAGGTGGTGTCTGGCACGGCAACAGAGAGCATAGAGGACACTGGAATTACTCATTTGTAGGGTGAATGTCGTTGCTTGAGATACACTCCGAGTCAGAGCGGACCGTATGTGACAGTATGTTAATGTTAGAGGTCAGACCGGCTCATGAACCGAGTTATGAAGCAGTTGTTTTCAGATCTGGAGCACGCTACGTCACAAGTGTTGAGTCCGGCTTTGCTGAGTGTTTAACAACGCTCTCTTAACTGGCGCACTGATGCTTGAACCTACAACCTCTTGGCTTCTAAGTAAATGTTATGCTTCCACAAATAGCAGCTGATCGGTTTATCTGTCGGAAGTGATTTGTTGCAAATGGTCAAAGCCTGCAGGGTTCAGTAGCATTTCCAAACGGCAACCCAATAAACTCCAGCCACTGACCTTTTTTGCTCTGGTCATTGGTTCCTGGTCATTGGCCTCGTTCAGCCCAACTCAATTACGACCCCTTAATGTCTCACACAAACACACAAAGGGCCTCTTGCAGTCGTTGCCCACGAGGCACTTCAAGGGGAAACGCCTTGATCTTATTTGGGTTTTTTTTCCCTCCAACGCTGGTTTCATTCTCTTTAGGACGCAGCTTGTTTTCTTTGAGTTTCCTCTCACTTGTACATTTACGCTGGTAACTGCCTTTTATAATTTGCTAATTACATTCTGGCTTAATAAGACTGCAATATTGAAGGCATTCAGCGTGGTTTAAGGACAGCTAAGCATACAAACACCATCATGATCTCAGCGTGAACTCCCGCTGAAACTGAAAATACACACCTTGAACAGAACATCAGTGATGGAACATTAGCTCTCTTAATACTGTATGTTCATTGATTCACCTGATGAGATGTACTGAGTGTTCAAAGATGCTCTTCAGATCTGTTCAAAAATCCGATATCTACTGTGGAGGGGACTACTACTTTTTTCAGTGTTTTCTTTGGCCTGTTTGCGATCGGATAGCCATGTAGCAACAAAAGTGCAGATGAAAGATTTAGATATATTAATTCAAGTTGTACCTTGAAGGAGCGCTACATTGCACGTCCGGCTTTTCTCAATGTGTTTTATAATTACATAGTTGTGTTTACAGTGATATATTTGGGGGATGTTGCGTGTCAGAATCTGATACCTGATTCAGTTTCCTTCATGTGGCTGCGCCTTTTCTCCCCATTCGAGTCTCCCTCTCTGTCTGTTTTCCGTCTTTTACGTCGTTTTGTCTTGCATCATATTATTTTTGAGGATGGCAGGGTCATGTCCACTCTGGTGCCTCCCCAGAATTTCTGCCTATGACTGGATGGTTTGCCTAAAATGCATAGGTGGCAAAAGTACACGCATTCTTTACTCAGGTAGAAATATAGATAGTTGTGTTAAAAAAAAGGACTAAAAGTGCTGACTCAACTTTGTTATGTAAAAGTAAGAAAGTACAGGCAGTGTAGGAAGTAATGCTCAAGTACAGTAAGTCTTTGTACTTTGTTACTTCCCACCTCTGCTAAAACAACTGGGTTAATGAATCTTTATAAAAGGTGTAGTTCACTTCAGTTTCCTCCTACACTGAAGACGTCTGCCCTCCTCACGTCGACAGTTCTTGAAACTATTACAACATTTGTAGAAAGTAGAAATGATGGAAAATGAGAGTGTAACTGTATTCGGGAAGACTTTCCGCGGGCTAAATGTTCTGTCTCGGCCCTGATAACACCACAACGTTAAGGGCATTTGGACGCAATCGCTCCCATCCAACAAATTCGATCTGTCATCTCTCAGTCTCTCATTATCTATGAAGATGCTCCAGGCTACTCGCCTAATCTGCAGTTCTGATTCACTCACTCGCAGCCTGATGATCATGGTGCCAAATATCGATTGGACCGTCTCGGCTCAGGCGAGTAACACATTCGAGCTTTTAAAATCATATCCCTGCAGGAAATCGTGTGAAATGGTCCAACAGCTGCTGCATTTTACTACGCGTAATAAAATGTTATTTCTTTATTTTCTGTTCCTGACCTCCTCCTTTCTCTGTGACACGCTGGCTGAGCTGTGCTGCTGTAGTAAGCCTCGTTTGGGTGTGAGTTACATAATGCACCAAATGGAGACGGTTCTTTATCTGTTAGCAGTTAACGACAATGGGTGTCTAGCCAGACACAAACACTTCAGCTCGAAATTTTCACGCTCATCTGCTGACCGTTACTGAGAGGGGAAAAAAAACAACACATTGTGTCGAGTGGCTCAGAGAACAAGTGCAACAACAACAATCCACTTAGTGACATCATTACCTCACCACTGAAGCACATCTTTAGCTTTGTTGTTTTTATTTTTCACCTTTGTCTTGTCTATACCATCTATTGATTTCCATTAGTCCTCTGTTTGGACAAAATGAAGCACTGATGGCTAAAGAAGATGATGAGTTTTTTACTATAAACTAACAATTTCTTTCTACTTTTATATCCTTTATCTTTACCTTATTTTAACTAACCTGCTGTTTGAATCTTGATATCTTGATTGACAGACATGTATAACAAAAGCTGCAGAGCACTTAACACAGTGAGAGCTGTGTGACACAGTATGACTCAACTCGGCACGACACAGATGATCTTCTAAATGGCTTGCTGATTCGGGAAAGGGAAATATCTTCTAAAGGTCTGTCGCCAAATCAGAAAAGTGTTTATTTTGAGCAACATCTGGTTCCTTGTGTTGATTGCTATTTCTTGGGATGTTAGATTTATTTCAGTTGCTTCCCGTCATTAGAATGAACAGTCATTTCAATCATAGGCATTTCAGTTGTTTTGATACAGAAAGTAGCAGTTAAACAGTCCACAAACGACCACCTGAACAGTGAGCTAAAGTTTGCGCTGCATGACGTCTTATAGTTGGACAGCGAAATATATTCTTAATTCTCTGGTTTTGTGATCTATTTGTCATCTAAATTCATTCTTGTTTGTGCAGCCTCCAGCCTACAATTCAAGGTCAGAGATGTTATTTTTCAGGAGCCCTCTCAGGAAGAAAATCACAGGCAGTCACCCGCCCCTGGCGCCCCCATGTTCAAGAAAGCTCAAAGTTCCCCCTCGGTAGATAAAACATGATAAAGTGCCAACTGGGTGCCCCTGCAGAGAACAAAATGTGATGAAGTGCCCTCTTCCAGTGGAGAAAACAACTTTCTATCATATATATATTTGTTTTACACTTTTTGTTTTTACACCACATGTTTGGATTCTGCTTCTTCCTCTGCGACTTCTTCATCTTCTCCTTCTCCTTCTCTATTTCCTTCATCTTCATTAGCGGTTCACAAACTAAATTTAAAGGTGAATACCACCGCCTACTGTATGGGAGTGTGTAGATGCTGCACCTTTTCCTTCTGTGGCATGATATCCCATTTATCACATTTAAAGTGACACCTAATGCATTTTGTGCCACAGTTAAAAGGGGCATGTAGCACTTAGCGCCCCCTAAAGTAAGACACTGACATCCCGAAATGAGGAGGCCTGGAGGAGTATGACCGGACCAGAAGGCTTGTCGGTGTGCTGCATTATGTCTGACACATTCTGACCGAGTGTGACCTGCTCAGGAAAACACACTATTATCCACCTGGTTGGCTGAATGATCCCTATATAATCTTGGCATTCAGAGCTCCAGCAGAAGCTACAGCCTCTCTTGTTTTTCGTGTTTTTCAGTACACTGAAGGGGAAACCGGCACATCTGTGCACAGCAGAAAACGTGGCCTCTGATTAGCTCATTAAGAATCAAATGAGGCACTCGACACACACCAGACTTTATATTTCAGAGATGAGTCACAAGGTTTCAGAGGTGTAGTCTGTGAAAACAGATAACCATTGCTCAGCAGAATATTGGTGAGATTATCTCACCTGTGACTCGACTTGTGTGCAGATACTGTGTCATACTCTTGTACAAATCTGACAATGTTATGATGATACTTCTAATCCAGGAGCGGAGCTTTAACTGTGTCCTCTTTTTGCACCATTGTCTATTTAAAATGTGAGACAGGTTCACATCTCTACACTCCTGTTCGCTAGCAAAGCTAAACTAGATGTGGATCATTCACACAGGTTGTCTTTTGATGCCACGTCTCTGGTTCCTGGGCAGTGCTGTACCTTTTCAACTTTCCTGTTACTGTATTCTTTCAAGATGTGCAAGGCTGATCTCTATATTTAAAAGAGTAGCTCGCCATTTTTGGGAGAATAAACTTGTTTGCCTTCTTGCAAAGAGTCAGACAAGAAGATTGATACCACACTCGGATGTCTTCGATGGAAATACGAAGCTACAACAAGCGGCTGCTTAGCTTAGCATAAATAGTAAACGTTGAAGGAAATTTGACATTTTCACCTTCAGATTAAACAAACAAGATATGGTGTATTCATTTGTGAGCTTTAATGGTGCTAATAGGTTTATTTGTTTTTACCTATAGACAAAGTCAGGTTAACTGTGCCGCTCTGTTACCTGTCTTCATGCTTGGGTAAGCTAATGGTCTACTTACTCTGGCTTCATAGTTAGTGTAGAGTACATTCGTTTAGTTAATGCTTAATCATAAATGACTGTGGCGTCATTTGAAACCTTTAAGAGGATGCAGTCAAATATTTTCAAAGCAAGTAAAACTGCTCCACAGTAGTTTCTAATTTACCCCTATAATTAAGTTTGTTATACAAATTTTGTGTGAACTATAGAAATCAAGAACAACTGTGCCTCCGAATATTTTTTCAATTCTGTTATCTTGTGATCACAAGGTAATTAGGTTGTTATCTCTAGAAAACAAAGCTCAGTTTCTCGTGATAAAGGGGTGTTTTATTTTTATCTCGAGGAAACAAAAGGCCCTTTTTTTTTAAATGAGATAACGAGATAACAACGTTTTGCTTTCTTGTGATAATTGGTTGATTATCTTGTTTTCTCAAGGTAGCTAAAAAATCAACTTGTGATTACAAGAAGGCGCCATTAAAAGAAAATCCTCAAGTATTGCCTTTTAAAGCTACAGAAGTCGAGGTCATTTCAGCACACTTCTTTCAACACTCATTACAAAACATCAGACGTCAGTACTTCATTTTTGCTCAGTTGTCTGTGTGCTCCTTTGACAAATGAACTCGCATTGCTTAGAGGAGATGAATGTCTTTTTCCTTGACATTGAAAAGACTATTTTAAGGTTGTATTGTGAAAATATCAAGAATGCTCAAGGTTAAGCCATTTTGTTATACTGGGCACTGATTCAGTGTGACTTGGTTCTGTTTCTGTAATCCACTGCCCTCGAAAGAACGACAACAAAGATGCATTAAGAGAGTGTGGCATTATCTATATTTAAATCAGCAATAAAGGACAAGTAATGGAGTGAAAGATGGATATTTAGCATGTTCTCGTTCATTCCTATGTTGTGTTTTTTGTCAAAAATATGCAGTAAAGAATAACTGAATAAACAGTCTGTAGCTGATATAAAGCATCAGTAAACACAAGGGTGAAATCATGATCAGGCAGGCTTAACTCCTACGGGTTCATTGCTTCTTACTTTATGTTCTTCAACAACAGATGTCCATTCAAGTCTCATCTGTCTTTCTTCAGAATCAGCAGTCGTCAGTATTTTCTCTGTGCAGAGGGTTTGGTTTTATTATCTAACTACCTCCACAAGTCCATATGTGTCAGCTGCTGCTCTGTGTGCACAAGAGGACACAGATTCTCTTACAGCAAAATAAGAACATACTGGATTTACAAAATGCACCTGAGAATGTACAGAAAACATGCATTTAGCACTACTGGCTGCTGTGTTTACCATATGGCTATTCATGTACTTGGACTATTTCGAGTGAAGAAAGACAGTGTCAATTAGCCGGGGTTGGTTATGTTCAGTTCTTTCTACATTCAGCTGAAGTGAAGGCACGCGGTCGCATCAAGATACTTCATTAGAAAACAGCAAAAATATTTATCCCCTATTATTTTTCATCCTTGAACACAACATAATCAAGCATCCACAAGTCATATATTCACATTTGTAGGTGTCAGACCTCCGTACCATACTGAAATCATCACAATGTTTCATATCATGTCCTTCGGAGTTTTTCCGAAGGACTCGGTCTCGCCTCTGAATCAACCACATTATTACTTGAAGATTTCTTTTCAAGACCAATCACGACAACTGCAGGGATGTCACTGTATTATTTGCTACATACTGTACAGTATTTAACGATGGTTTCTATGAGAAGACAAAAGTCACTCAGTCACCCTCGGTCTCAATACACTCTGGTCTTGGTCATGACTTGGCCTTGTTTTAGGTGGTCTTTACTACAACACATTACATGTTTATGACCTGACTGTCATATCATGAGGTGCAGAGGATGGTGGTGGATTTAAGTCAGGCTGCCAAGCCAGTGACCACAGTTCAAGACTGTGTTTCAACACTTGTAAGTATGATAGCACTGGATAATTTCAAGGAGAACTTGAACAATTTCCAGTCAAAGTCTTCCGCTGTGTTTCTGGCAACAAAACCAGGTATTTTTCAGGAGACCTTATGAAATATCCTGCCATTGCGATGACCAAAGCAGGTTTTTTAAGCCAAAACATATTTTCCTAACCCTAACCAAGTGGGTTTTGTGCCTACACCTAACCAAACCATAAGCACAGAGTTGTCACAAGTTAAAATTGAAAACTGAACCTAAAGAAACACAAAACCGTGGTTCGCAGAAATGGACATTGCCATCATTAATTGGTGATTGGTTTAGTGTCATCTAGCAGTGAGATTGCAGTTTGCAACCAACTGAATACCCCTCCCCTCAGTCTCTCATTTACATAGCTCATATTTTACACCTCAGAGTAAACGTAAATGTAGTAGTAGTCGAAGATACAGTAACGGTGTAAACCCATCATTTCTGTCACACAATTATGGGGCCATTGTTTGAAGACTAGCAGCATGCACTGGGAACTCAGCGCTGCCTTTGTTGAAGTGACAATTTATTCAAACAGCATTGTTTTAAAAAACACTAATCTCTCGTCCTCTCTCTCTTTTCCCTTCGCTCGCACACGAGAGGACGAGTGGGAGCAGCATGCCACCTCAAACAATCAATCGAATGATAGACCTACGCAGCGTGATAGCATCTCTAACGGTGTGTAATGAACACTCTCGTGGATAATTGTAACAAATATATTTTGATGCACGGTCCCACAAAGAGACATTGACATGTCATGATGATAACAGATAATGGGTGCTCACTTACAGTGTGCGTATTGACTTGGTATGAGTGTGAAAGAGAAGATAGAAACCACAGTCATATTCCACATTGATTACCTTTCACTGCAGACTCACAGAGCAGTTGATCCATGAGCGATATAGTAAATGTGTCTTATAAAATAAAACTGTAATGAGCATCTCTGGACACCAGTATCGATTGTTCTGTCATGGCCTCGTGAATTCACAACTAATAACATTTTTTTATGGCACCGCTGCAAAGCTTATAAACTAGAACACTAGTTGACTGACTGTGTCAATATATGTTATATGTCATTGTAAACAGAGTGTACTATTTGCTTTTCTCCAGAGTTAGATCAATACCACTCTCATTTCAATGTGGATATTAAGCTAGAGCCAGCACAGGGCCATCTTAGCTTAGCATAATAACTGGAAGCAAGGGGAAAACTAGCCCGAAGCTCATTAATTGTTTAATTCATACATGACTACAGTTCAACACATCATCTCATCAGCTTTCTGCCCGAGTCACATCGGATAGATTTTCTTTGGCAATAGTGGCTATGCTAAGTTTTTGGTTTTGATTGAGAGGCCCCAAGAGGCAGAAATTACATACTGTGCATTTAATGCTCAAACATGATTGGCAGCCTGTCAATCTTCTTATTTACTTTTGGAAAGAAGGGAAATGCATGCTTCCCAAAACGCTGAACCATTCCTCTAACTGAGAGACTATTTTTTGATAGATTTTCTTGCAACAATAAAGCAGCTGAAAATAAACATAGCTGTTTTTCTAAGAAAGACCGGCATCCAGGCTACAATTAGGACTCAGACACTTTGATTTTTGGTTTGGTTGCACCCTTCAGGAAAATACCCCGAGCTATGAAAAGTGTCTTTTCAAGGAAGCAAAACCACAGAAAGAGCAAAGGCAAGTCATTATAAAGCCATTATCAGACCAGCAGTGTCATTAAGACTATTAAGACTACCTCAGGACCATAACAGATAGAGCTTTGCGATCAACAGTATCAGAATAACAACACCAGCTCCTACAGTAGGTATGTGTGTAAATGAATGTATCTGTGTGATTATGTTGCTGTGTGAGCGCATGAGGGAAAACACTGATACAGAGGCCACCCCATTATAATTGCAAAGTTTGGTTTTCCACCCTGCTTATAAAATGAGAAATCAGATAACCGCAGGCTTCCTGGCTGTCCTGAAAGAGGCTTGATAATGGATTGAAGAGGGGGACAGAATCAATACGGCTGTCCCCACTCTGGGCCAGGAAACCATCACTGGAGAGACGACTGTTCCTCTGTAATCTGTGAGGGATGAACTGGCTTGTACGGGCCTCTCAGTACGATGGATTTAAAGGATGATTTTCTTTCTTTCTTTTTTTATTTACGTGCCCAACCGTCCTGGGTTCACCAGTCACTGAAAGTACAGTTTCAGTGTTTGAACATTTCATTACAAGATTACAGTCTATTTTACAGGTCTTAAACTGAATATTCTGCATTCTCTCCCCAAATCGCTATAAAACAGGTTCCCTTCCTGAAGCAAGCAATCTGTCAGCAGCAATCAGGAGCCATTTGCAACAGTGGGTGGCAATTCTTTTTCAATTTCAGCAAAATGTTGAGATCAGGGGTTGTTATTGGTGAACTGCACTGCTTTGTAACTGGAAACCAAAGTCCTTGAGTAGGTTTGATGGACATTCTGTACTTGTGTTGCCTCATTGTTCAATTCTGTACCACCTCTCCTGCCAGAGATTGTTTTACTTCATCATCAAACCTCGGCGTGTTCAAGAGGCAAAGATACAGGAATATTTGTTATTAGACCTTGAAAAGGGAACGATATTGCTCATAGAATTTATCTCAAACTTACCGTATAAACTGAAAGTAAAGCCACAAAAGCAACAAAATAAGTATTGGATAAATTGTCAACAATGAAACTAATAATGGAATATTTCAAAATAATGTCCTGAGGTTTTAATTTAATTATGAAGTCACGCCAGGCTCTCTGATTCAGTAGATGATGTGCTGCTGTTTATTTGCCTTTTAACAACACGATTTTTAAACTAATTATTGGTGAATACTGTTTCAAGAGTAATTAGTTCTCTGGGCCATTTTTAACAATAATAATTACAAATCTGACTTTCATCTCAAAAAGTAATTTTTTTTTATTTCACTAATTACCGCTGAATAAATTAGTCTGCACTCTCATTAAATAGGAGTCAGAAGCACTAGTGGACT
This sequence comes from Pagrus major, assembly GCF_040436345.1. NCBI lineage: Eukaryota > Metazoa > Chordata > Actinopteri > Spariformes > Sparidae > Pagrus > Pagrus major. The sequence continues at coordinate 21,880,451 of NC_133224.1, read as the reverse complement.
TGTGATTAAGTGCCCTGTGGGGTGCCCTCTCTTCATTATGAATATATCACGAATTTCTGCGCGCTGGTGCCCTTCGTATACGGCTGGGGCCCTTATTATGTTTTTCGCCCCTGCTCTTCAAGCATCCTGAGTCCACCACTGGTCTGAGGTTCTTTCTTACACTTCCCGAGTATCTGAACTCAGCTTTTCCAGTCCAGAATAAACATTATTTCACTCTCAGCCGTATTCAGTTACCACGTGTAGTTCTCAGGGTGAATTGATGGCATCAAGTTGGCACCTTCCTTCGCCTGAAACATCCAGGAAACCCCTCCGATCACACTCACATAAAGCTTTATACGCTTGGCTCTAAACCAACACCCTGCAAACCTCAATGTCTATATTTAACTCACTGGGTTAAAACATTGCAAGTTGGAGCTTTAGATCATCCACAGAGTCTAAAAAAACTAGACATATGGATGAACATTGTTCAGCATAAGGTCAGTGCTGTTATTAAAGGGTAACTCCACCAACTTTACGCATTACTCTTGTGGAGTAATACTGCATATGTGAAAAAAAGTAGTATCAAGCCTCTTTTGGCTCCAGAGGAAGCTGAATGTAATCTCATTAATTGCCTCCAGTGATGTCACTCAAGTTGCATTGTGGGTAATGTAGGCAACACTGACCTCATGTTAAACAAGCAGCACAGTTGAAAAACACATCAAACCCCGACTATAAAAACAAAAGTGTTACATTCACCCCCTGAAGAAATGAGTCACACTTAAGTGCTGGGAGATTCCCATGTGTGCAGGTTGCAAATGATGTATCCTTCCCTTGTCCTTCGTTCAGCAGGTAGTGATAGCAGTGAAACAGCAGGAGAGCTTTCAAGGCGACAATCACCATGGCAGTTTGGGAGTGCTTCCAGGGACAGGCGCAGATGCACCAGCTCTTCAAAGAGTGACCTTTGACCCTCTTTTAACCCAACCCCATCTCTCAAGAGTCCTCGAGGCAAACATTAAAGCAGCTGAGTCGAGATGAGGAACATACTGAATATGCTTTGGCCTGGAAGGATTTGGTTATGCTTTGGGATTATTGATGCTGGAGCGAGCAAAAAAGATTAAGCTTGTTAGGATTCAGATTTGTTGGTTTTTTTTCTAGTTTTGGACCATTTCTTGGGATCAAAATAGAGAGAAAAGTCACTCATCTTGATTCAAACAAACAATGGGTATAATCAAAACTTAATATTATAGCTTTTAAGAATATACTGATGGCAATAAAGTAAAGTTTTATAATGGAGAAAATCCTGAAGTATTGGTAAACTTGCAACAGAAGGTGTTATATAAGAAGTTAAAAGTTCTGGAAACTTTTGTGAACACCTGTAAACACAACAGCCAAAAACTTTTTTATGTTTCTAATCTTTAGAGAAAGACCGAGGCGGCTCCATCCAAAGCCACCACAGAGCAGATGGACACTTGTCCCTTCTGCGAGGAAAGCTCTTGACTGTTGATCCTCAGGTGGTGCGACTTATCTTTGCTCAGACATGGTTTAGCACTTAAGTCTAACTGCTTTTTTGTACCAGGGAGGGTTTAAAGAATCCTAAACTTCAATCTGTGGCTCTCAGAGGGAGAATCAGCTGCGAACAACAGAGATTGAGGTATTGGGAGGCCGGATGATTTTGAGAGAGAATTGCAGGTTCAAATTCTTTACTTCGTTTCCATAAGAATTGTTGAAAGGAGTCTCTTCCAGTAAGAAACTCCTCTTTGAAGAAACTTTTCTGCCAGAACTTTTTCAATTATCGTAAAACCATCAGTTACCTTTGAACAATAAACCTTTATTCAAGTGAAAATTATAATCCTCAAGATTTTAGTGAAAACAAACCAGTGACAACACTAATTGCCATCTAGTGGTAAGGTTGGTACCCCTTGCCTCCCCCCTAGGGAATAAAACTACATAAACTGCATAGTTTAAGCCTAAGCATTAAAACACCCATAGAAATGATATATTCCTAGATATTAAATCTCCTCGGCTATATGATGTGTCAATCATTTGGTGGCTGGTGTGTAAGTGGCGTAGACGAGAGGGGATAGAACGAGGAGCAGGCATCCTAACTAATCGAATGAGATGTCAATCGAATGGCATCCATCTTAGGTGTCTTGGATATGGAGGGAAAATGGCGTTCTGCTGTGAAATACAGGAGTTTTGTCACCATTTATGCATGGAAGACTGTTTTGGACTTAATATTTTACCAAAATGGATCGACTGGATGTTTGGGAATCAGAGAAGACAGCTTTTGTTGGATTCTGACTCACTTCTGAACACCCAGATGCTTCATCGGTGAGTTGCCAAAGCTTATTTCATACTCTTCTCTGCTGCTAGTTTGTTTGTTTGTTGTTTGTACCTGCCTCGTGTGATTTTATCTTGAAATGGTTTACATGAATCGAATCACAAGAATCTAAGCTTTTTAACTATATATGGCATTGAGTTAAACTGAGGCATGTATATCATGTCAGCCAATAGATCCCCTTTAATCTTGCACACAGGACATTTAAACGGCACTTGCTGTTACCACCACTATCCACAGTGTCTCCAAAGTAACCAGGAATGAAACTCTTTAGTAGTTCTAGTAAAGTTCTAGCCCCAAATTTAAAATATAATTTCTGAGGTTAATAGGCGAGGCATAATATTAATGTTATTTACTTGTGTTTTATTTGCATTCTCGTTCAGCAATTACTTCTCATCCTCCACACTGCCTCAGAGCACTTGACTTGACTTGCGTGAAAAATATGCTAAAATGCATGAGAATCCAATTCTCCCTCAAAAAGTCAATAACTGTTAGCGAGCTGGGGCAGCGAAGTGAAACTAGCGTCTCTTATTGAGAGTGTGCAGGAGGCAGAGAGAAGGCTCATGATCCCACAGTAATTCATCTCGTCTAAAAGTCCAAAAAGCTTCAGCTAACCCTTCATTTCATGGAGTGCTGAGTCTAAGCCGATTACTACTTTGTCATGTACTGAAAGAGTACGTACTATGTATTTAGGAAAGTTTCCATTGAGGGACATTGTGTACAAAAATTTACATTTTGTGCTCCATTCATAAGGATACAAAGATTAGCTGACATTTTCAGTGAGTCAACAGCCATCTTCATTTCTGAGCGTGGCCTTTCCATGGCTTGACATTTATCCCGCACTTGATTGGTTGAAGGGGAGGAAGTACTCTAACCTCTTCTGCACTCCCTACCTATCCCTTGTTCTCCTTGTCTCTTTCAATTAAGGACTCTGCCCTCAGGGCTGCCTAGAAAACGCTCTAAGGCTTTGAAGCATCTTATGGCCACAAAAAGGGCACAAATTTAGAATTCATGGCATTTCAACTCGCATGGAAGGGCTTCGACACGCAATTACATGTTGTTTGGGCACATCAAGCAGATTGTGTGCAACGCCGCTGACATAAATGCACAGTCACACAATGCCGTGTGCAGCGGAGGATGTTGACAATAATGTAAAAAGAATTTCATCCAGGAACTTTTCAGGCGTATCACCGTGATGTTTGGTTTTAATTAAATTCAGAGAGGATGAAATGCATTCTGTGCACAGTGTGTCCTATGATTCATAACAAGCCTAATCAACTAATAATCAACTGAGTGTGTCTCTCTTATCGGGCCTGAGGCATGTGGAATAAATTTGTCATCAAGGAGTTTTCACAACAAGATGGATTTAGAAAAGAAATGAACCCATTTTCTCACATCTTACCATGAAACCCCTTCAGAGTCAGGAGCCACTCAGATCTACACTTATTACATTTAACACTATCAAGGTGTTCTTTATTTCTACTACAGCTTGATGTTTCACAATATATAATTGAGTTTGGTAGTGAAGATGAATGCCGCTTTATACAAAATGCCAAATATCAAACAGATCATCGCCCTTGTGTGTCTGATAGTTCAGTGCAGGCTGGAGGGGACGATGTTCACCAACATGAGAAGAACAGACTGTACCCACTAACGCAATTAACTTGGTAGCTTCATTTTACTGAACAAGAACTCAATATACCAAGAATGACTCAAATGTCTTAAAATTAGATTATATTTGCCAGCACACCACTCTGTATAGAAACTGCTTTTTAGTCCCACATAACACTTTGCTACAGTTAAGTTCGCTATGAAAAGACTGCATTGCGAGAACTACGAGATGACTAAACTACAGTCTTTATAGCCACACTAGGTACGTGACTGATGGCGGTATCGGCTGGTTGCATGCTCCACCGCTTTGGACCAGATCAAAATATCTCAACAACTATTGGATTGATTGACATGAAATTCTTCGTCCGTTCGTTCATAGTTCTCAAAGGATGAATACCATTAACCTAAGTGATCCTCTGACTGTTCCTCTAGCGTCACCATGAGGTCAATATTTTTGCTGTTGAGTGAAATCTAAATATCTACTAGCCAGATTGGCACAAATGTTGACAGTCACTTAATCCTTTTAAGATAAACTGCAATAACTTTGCAAACTGCAAAACTACGTTCCCATCAGCCTCAGCTTTACTTTGCGTTCAGTAGGCTACTTATTAGCTAATGTTAGCATGGTAACACGCTAAACTAAAATGGGGGGCATGGAAAACATTATAGTCCACCTGCTAAACATCATTAGCATTGTCATGTTGAGCATGTTAGCATGGTGACATTAGCATTTAGCTCAAAGCCATGATGTCCCCATCAGACTCAGCTTTACTTTGTGTTCAGTACTAGTTAGCGAATGTTAGCTTACATTGAACGGGCGACATGGAAAACATTATAGCCTAAACATCTGCTAAACATCTTTAGCATTGTCATTTTGAGCATGTTAGCATGGCGACATGTAACATTAAGCTCAAATCACTGCTTTGATTAAGGCACTTGAGTGGCTGCAGACGCTTATTGACTCTCTCTGAACTATAAATGCTGTAACGTTAAACCATTTTGTTGATACAAATCAGGAAATCGGGGATTCTGTTCACTGTGTTTTCTTCCACTTCTAGCCTTCCTTTGTTAAGTTTGGCTAAGTTTGCTTGCACACTAATACAAACTCATGTCTTTTATTTACTACATGAATCACCTTTAATTTTTTTTAAGGGCATTTAAGGGAAGAATGTGTCATCCTAAAACGGTTTGTTGATTAAATATGATTCATCAGATGGCGAAAAATACATTAACACAAATGTATTTGCCTCTTGGAATCAATTAAGAAACCTTGAAACCCATAAAAGTTCAGTGAAGCAAAAGCAATCAAAGTCTAGTTTGGCTCAAGTCTGCAGCTGCAAAGGAGCAATATAACTAATGCGGGCGCCAGGCAACTGAGTCAAAGATCTATTAACCTTCACTTTCTGAGTGTTTCATTATTATCAGAATGAGCTATTGTTGCACGTGGAATTCAATTTGTGGAGCGCCTGTGCTGCCTTTCAGGGATGGTGATGGGGAGCACGTCGGCCCGCACATGCGCTTTTTTGCCTCCCGTCCCCGGTCTGCTCGCTGAAGTGATCCGAGCAAGCGGCTTACTGCGAGTGAGCAGATAGAGTTGCGGAGACATCACAGTGATGGCACTGATTCATTATTTCATTTTCACGCAGCGCCAGACATTATTTGCACAGATGTTCAGAGGATCCACTGATGTATGCCATTGCTGAGCCGCTCACAGCTCAATGAACTGATAAGTGCCGCAACAAAGCAGTCAGCCTTGTTTGTATTACCCTGTGTTCCTGCCCACGGTGAAAGAGTAATGCCAGGGTGCGACAGTGACCACCCCTCTCGCCCCAAAGCCTCAATTACTTTATGGAAAATAGTCCTGTCTCTTTTCATGAAACCATAACTCTCTAAGTAACTCACAGGCTTTACAGCAGACAAGAGTTAGAGTGTAATTACATTTGATGCTCTCAAGACATAATTCTTAGAAATGATGTTGCTTGAGGACTACAGCAGCGTTGTAATGTAACACTTTAAAAGCTCACTGGCATTTCTTTAAGGCTCCTGGGCTGAAATTCTTCAAATCTAAATGCATTTTCCTCATGTGTCTTTTGTCAAGTCAGATTTTTATGCTCCAATGCATTCAATCCAAGACAATTTTCTCCTTCAGGATACAGTAAAAGCAACCTCGAACCCCGTGCTGTGACGATTTCATAAGGATGGGTTAATTGACTCTTTCCTAAAAGTCTGTTTTTGCCGATACAGAGCATCTTTAAAACTGCTGACAAACGCGTCCTCTGAACTGTGCAGCAGAGTTTTTCAAGCTGGCACAGTCAGCCCATTACCGCAGACGAGTGCATAAATATTCATTTGGATCTGTTATCTGCTGTGGGCTGAGGGACAGCCCAGGGTGCTCCGAGTGTAACTGTGTCCTCAGCTTTAAAATGGTGTCAGAATCCACTCTGCGACCTGATCGATTGAAATATCTGTGATTGCACAGAGACAAGTTGTGTCTGACCAACACATCCTCAGAGGCCTATCAACTCTGCAGCTCTATTTCTTTCAATACACGAACCTTGAAGTTTAAAAAAAAAATCAAATAACAGCCTCTGAGTCAGCAACAACTCAAGTATCCCTCAGTTACTGTTGCGAGCCTATAGCCGCCAAATGTCCTCACATGGCACAGATGTAGTTTACAGTGTTAACGATGCAGATTTTTCATTAAAATTCTTAGTAATTAGTGAAATAATGGGTCTAAATAGTGTACTAAACCTTGTAATAGAGGAGACAAAGCAGTATTTTGAATAGAAAAATAACGTAACAACAGAGATGACAGTTGTATGACACATATGCCACCCCTTCCCCCAAAAAGACAATTCAAAACATATCAGCTGCACTGATGCGAGCGCACAGTTAAGATTCACAACAGTTTCAACTGATTTTGTGCAACTGGATTGCCAAGACAGGTGGAGTTTGAACATTTTTTTAAATGCTGGAATGAACTGAAGGTGTCACGTTACGTCAAAGTTAACTAAATTAAGGAGCTTTTATCAGATTTGACCAGTGATTCTATAAACGCAGATTTTATATCCTGGTCTTGTTACCCGAAATAACTACCTGAGGGGATTGTCAACATGGCTGTCAAGTGGCAGGCTTGCCTAAAGGACCAAGCTAGCTAGCTGGTTGTGCAAATGATTGATTGCAGCTTATGTTAAGCAGACAAACCCACCGATAACCCAATTCCTTTTTGATCTTGTGGTTTTGATTTTGGGAAGACAAAAAAGAAGAAGACTGATCCTTCAAGCTCTTTGTAGAGAGGATCTCTTAATAGAGCTCCATCAATGTGGAGAAATCCAAATCTTGACAGGCCTGCTGTGCTGTGCTGTGCTGTGCTGTGCTCTACAGTTGTGAAGCAGTTATGCTAAAAATTAGGAATAAAACACTATAATTTTGACTATGATTTATTTGGAAGATTTGTAGATTTTCCACCTTAAAGTCAAACTCAATGTTTAAAAACTTAATATACCTCAAATTAAAAAGGAAAATTACAGATGTACTTGCCAGATGACAACTACAAGGCTGTGTGGCTGGTTTTCACATCACTGATGGTATTCAATGAGCCAAGTGAAAACCATCTGACCACACGCTGAACTGCACCCGCACCATCTCAATCCCATCTTTTCCGCTTTTCCTCACATGTAGGTAATAAGAAAATGAGATTATGGGCTTCTGATTTTGATTGGATCCCATTTTATGCCCAGTGGATTGAAACGATGAAGTGCTTTGATGCTGAAAGCTGTCAGTGATGTGCAAGTCCACAGGTCCAGTCTCGGGTCACATGTCTCGATGAATGACATGTGATGCTGTACTTAAAACTTCATGTTCTCAAACAATCAAATATCTGACTATAAACGAGTACATTACTGGAACTAAATCCAATTAGGTTTAACATCTATTTTATTCACTGCTCGCCAAATATGGAGTAGGTTTGTACTCCATCTCTCATTAATCGTTTTCCTCCCAGTAACAGTGAATGAAAATGAAAAACCCATGTTTTTAAATTTAGGTTCTTCTGCAATGGAAAATATCTTGAAAGTTAAAAAGACCAACAGAAGCTCCTCTCTACCACAGAAAACCTGGGTGTAATCCTGGACGACAGACTATCCTGCACCCCCAACATCACCGCGGTGGCCCGATCCTGCAGATTTGCCCTCTACAACATCCACAGGATCTGGTCTTTCCTCACAAAGGACGCGACACAACTCCTGGTTCAATCGCTGGTCATCTCCCACCTCGACTACTGCAACTCGCTCTTGGCTGGACTCCCAGCCTCTGCAACTAAACCGTTGCAGCATACCCAGAACGCTGCAGCGCGCCTCGTTTTCAATCTACCCAAACTCTCCCATGTGACCCCCCTCCTCCGTGACCTCCACTGGCTTCCTGTTGCGGCCCGCATCAGATTCAAGACCATGGTGCTGGCCTTCAAGGCCGTCAACCAAACTGCACCCGTCTACCTCCAAACACTGATCAGACCACACGCCCCTGCGTGAGCACTTCGCTTTACTACATCAGCTGGCCGGCTGGTACCGCCATCGCTAAGAGCAAACAAAGACCGTCCAGCGAAGTTGCGACTCTTCTCTGTTCTGGCACCTCAGTGGTGGAACGAACTCCCGACCAACGTCAGGACAGCAGAGTCACTCGCCATCTTTCGCAAAAGACTCAAGACTCACTTGTTCAGACTTCACCTCGACCCCGCATAGCATTACTCCCTCCCCTCCCCACACCCCCCTACCAAAAAAAAATAAAATAAATAAATAATATGCACTTGTATGTTCCTACCTTTAGCACTTACATCATAGCACTTATGAAAGGTATCCTTGATAAATGGCTGCTACTTTGCTCGGAAGAGGGCTTGAATATTGTTTCTATCTTTTCTACTTTATCAACGGTGATGTGTTGTGGTTTCTTTCTTGTGACAAGTGTACTTATTGTAAGTCGCTTTGGACAAAGGCGTCTGCTAAATGCCCTAAATGTAAATGTAAATGTAAAACACCTCATCAGTTGTCCCACCTTTAACTCCATGACTTTGTGACATCACAGAGTCACACATTTGCCTTTATTATGCTTTGCGGCTAGTTTGGCACGAAAACAATTGATTTAACACAGCTGCTTTGTTGTTGTTAGGGTCAGGCATGTGTGAGCTGACCAATCAGAGCAGAGGGGGGGAAACAGAGCTGTAGCACTCGTCAGTATGAGAAAACTGATGTGTTTTTTGAGCACTAAAGCTGTAAACCTATTCTAGTAGTAACCCAAAATACAATTCTGAACCTGAAAATGAGCATAATATGTCTCTTTAAATGCACAAGGGGGACCAAATACTAGATATTCTGAAAATCATGGACATTCTTTACTTTCCTTTTAGCTTTCTTTTGATATCCACTGCCTCCTGGGGAATAATATCTTGCTCTTCAGCTACCAGACACTACATAATATTAGCTAGTAGTACTGTACACTGTTGATGGTGAAATCAGCTTCCTGCTGCAGCTGGACATGGGGTTAATGAGAACAGTTAGAGTGAACCAAACTGATGTTGCGGGTCAGAAAACCAAAATAATGAGGTGAAAGTTGCTAAAACTCCACAAAAGCTGAGGGCAGGACCAGATAATTAAATGTAGGTTCATCAGTACAAACAACCACTTTCACATTACACATAGTCAGTTGGTCCAAAAAAAAAGACTGTTGTAGCTTTAAGTAGCAGTAAGAACAAAGAAACTATTCTACATTTAAAAAATGAGGCTGGAAATGTCTTTGCACAGAAGCAAACCTCACTGGCAGTCTTCTTTATTTTTTGGTAAGAATGGATTCTTTGCCTCAATAATAAGTGAAAGGACTCAAAGTGGATTTTATATTCAACACTGAATCCACATGGCCATTATCTTTGCTCATTCTTCCATAAACAAAGCTATTCAACTGGCACGTTTTATCTGCTCCCATGCAGAGCACAGCTTAAAATGAGCGACATGAACGTTTAAGAAGGTCATGATGGCAAAGCAGATGGTAAGTGTCCCTCCAAGATAAAAAAAGGAAAAGAAAATGTGTGCCTGATCAATTATTCATTAAGTAATTTTGAGGTGGATGTGAAAGCAGGAGCTTCCATGCTGCTATGTATTTATAATATTTGACATAGTAATGCAATTTTCTTTCCATAATAATTAAATAATTTATTGCTTTTTAAAAGGATAGAATCTCTTTAAGTTTGACTTCCTAAGCAGCAAGGTCACAGTCTCCAAGATACTTAAAGGTGTGATATGTAGAATTGGCCAGCTGTTGAATTCATACCCTCAACAAATAGGGTCATTACATCACCAAGTAACTGCTAACTGCTGCTAGCTGTATTCTATTTATAAAGACTGCAGGTACTGTTAGCTTGTTAGCTCAGTTAGGCGTGAAGCTAGCTGGACTACCGTGGGAGTGTTGGTATTTAAATCGCTAGCACAGGAACTTTGGACCGCTTGGAGAAAGAGGGTCTCAGAACCAGGACTAGCTGGTTAGCATGCTAACTTCAGTAGATATCTCTGCGACACAGGACACAGATGTCTTTGTCGCAACATGAACACTGTTATTTCTTTACATTCTGCTGATGATTTAGTTTTAGTTTTACTTTACATATTGCCCCTTTAAGCAGAGCAGACACAATGAAGCAAAATTACTCACTGATATCATATATTCTGAAGGTCAGTGAGGAATCAGTGTTGTGTCTAATTAGAAATATGTGATATAGAAAACTGCTTGAGAAGATAAACAAAGGGTACATGAACACTGATGCCCAAAGGGCCCCCGAGGCTCTGTGTTACTCATACACCATGACTCACACTTGTGCAAAAAGGACAATTTGTATCTGTTTGATTAAATTAGAAAAGGCATACATAATACAAAGACAATCACGACCGGCTTAATCTCTTGAATAACCATCGGAGAGAAAAAAATGTAGAAAAGACCAAAGAACAACTTTAAATTATCAAAGCTAAACCAGCTTGAACTGATCTCCTTCAAATACAATGGGGGGAAATGGAGAGCATAAACAGCTATTAGCCTATGTGCATCCAAACAAGAAGCTAATTGACATTTCATTTGCATGCTCGTCTTTTAGTGAGGTTGAAATTTATCATAACAAAGGCCGAGCGCTGCCACACACGGTCAAGCTAAGGTTGTATTCAATGTGGTGTGCATGTCCAGGGCCTGAGCAAACAATGTGTGTACACATATTAGCCCAAGTTAAAAAAAAACACACTCATTTAAAAGACTCATTTATGAATCCTGTTATGTAAATGTTATTCTCTGAGCAAACAGATTTAATAGATTTACATGTATATGAACTGTGAGGCTCAATGTCACAGTCAAATATTGATTTTTTTTCTTACTGTAATTCTCCACAGCTGTCACGTTGGTTAAACACCAAAGCTTAACTTGACAAAGATTAACTAAATAAGGCTTAAATCAACACTTATGACAGCATGGTTTCTTTTCGCAGACATATACAGACACTGACTTCAGTGTGGCCACAAAAACTCAACAACAAATTAATAGGAAGAATCTAACCTCTAATAATTTCTTCAATGACAGAATCTAATTTACTGCTTTTATTGATGTTTGTTCTAATTGGAGGCCATGACAAGGTGACATGATGTCATGGTTACGGTGATTTCCATCACCGTTTATTCAGTCAAGTACACTGAGAGCCAGTTAAAGATTGATTACTGATCTTGGTTGTCAAATATTATGGAACACCTCACATCTGCGCTTCATATTTCGGTATCGAGCAACACTATTTTATCCTGTAATAAAATAACACATCATAAATATTTAAAACCTTCTGATCAATGCGCCAGAGGTACAGATGAAACAACTGGCAAATCAATCACACTTGCATTATGTGATAAGGATCTGGCTACAGGTAATGTTGTATTGATATTATGTGTGATATACAACATATCATATAGTAACCATATATAATATTTTATATTTGCACCATTTCCTACTTTGTACTGCAACTGCTGCGCAACAATTTCCCTCTGGATAAATGAAGTTGGAACTTACTTTATCTTATGTACTGTGATTTAAATTGTTCAATATCTTATATATCAATATCTAATAGCCTTTTGGAAACCCAGTTAAACTGTTAATACACATAATTAAAGCTGGGAAAAAAAACAAAACAATTCATCATCATTTCATTAAAAGACTCATTTAACTAATTGTTAAGAGCTCACTTGTTTCAGATTCTCAAATGTGAATGTTTGCTGTCTTACTTAGTCTATATAATAAATGATTCATTGAACATTTAGACAAAGCTTTTGATGAAATAACGAGGGCATCCAATCATGGGTGCAATATGTAACAATTTTGTTTAAAACTTTCAAAAATTAGCTAAACCTGTCAACAGAATGTGAAGAAATAAAAGTTTTGACATTATATCAAAGACGTCTATGTATTGGGTTGCAGAGATATCTGTTAAAGTTAGCATGCTAACCAGCTAGCCCGTAGCCACTTTGTAGGGTGATAGTTGGATTGTAAACAACACTCCCCCGGTGCTCCGAGGAGTCCGGGCAGAGTCTGCTAACACGACCGCTAGCTGTATGGCTAACTGAGCTTACTAGCGAACAGCAGCTACAGTTAGCAGCAGTTAGAGGTCACTTTGGTGCGAAATGGACGGGTGGCCAATTCTTACACATTGCACCTATAAATAAATGCCAGAAAAATTAAAGGATAAGTTCACCCAAAGTTGAAAAAAATTCAGTCAGGGCAAAAAAGATTTCTGGAGCAAAGTCTGACTAACATGAATCCTAATTACCAGCTCCACACAGTACTCTTGTGTGATTTTAACATGGGAGTAAGCTTACGCTGAGGGGATATTTGCATTAGCTTCCTATGTGGGTGACATTAAGTCAAGACATCAGTGTCTGACATCACCCTTGGATCCATGATGGATGAGTGTTGACGCACTCCCCTCCATTAAGTCATCAATCTTAAGAGACTTCATGACTGACGTTGTCTGAGAGAGACCAATCTGCGCTGAACGTGCACTGAAGGGCTGCTGCTTTCCTCCGCATACGTCACTACTAATGAGGAGGGCTCTGCTCTTTTGTCGTGGATCGTGGCCAGCGTCACATGATGGAAATTGGGCTGTATTCATGTATTCATTCTATTAAGAAACAAATGAAAGGCGGAAAAAGTCTCTCAAAGCCTCTTTTGTAAGGGCTCTTTAATGAAGTAGAGAGCCAGCTGAAATGCCTTGGATATGTGCATAAATTATGAGTGATCTGCTCATCCCGACATTATGGTCACACATTCTGGTTATGCAGGGTAATTCTCTGTACTATCTCTGCTGGGCTTTGACACAACTGAGCTGCTCTTCTTCTTCTTCTTCTTCACTGCGAAATGCTGCTCCCTTACAAGATCTCTCCATTATTATTGATCAAAGCAAAGTAACACCTGCTGCACTGCGTTCACCAAACCTTGCATTTGTGTGCTGTAGCTCCTCGCAACCTTGCCTCAGTCCTTTCTTTCTCTCACATGGAGCTCACCCAGAGAGCTGCAGCCAACATAACCCTGTTTTAGCACACTCATCGCTGGCCGTTTCCATCCGCTGGTGTTTGCTCGCAAGACAACCCAGCGCACAGCATTACCACACCACCAGATGCAACACTGATGCATGTATGCATGTCTACAGCGGCCTCCTACCCCATTATGTAATTCGGACACGAGATACCCATAATAGTTGGAGATGAACTATCTATGGATTGACCCGTCAGTTAACCAAGTAATTGCTCGCAGCTCAAGGAGGAATTTGGGGTTCAATGATTCGCTCAATAAGTCGTGTAGGAGAAGCCAGGGATCGAACCTCCATCCCTAAAATTAATGGCCAACCCTCTTTATGTTTGTTTGCACAAACACAACCTGGTTTAAGAATAGCACCACGTGATCACAAAACTAAAGCCAAAAAGTAGTGTGCACAAACCCCAATTTTACATTAGGTAAGAAAAAAGCAACTAGAACCAGTTTAAGATCGGCACCAGTGCACTTCTGGATCAACAGTATCTGGCACTGCCTTCATTAAACACCCACCAAAGAACAGAGTCATGCTGAATGCCCTGCAATGATGCATTAAATTGCCCATCACTTATTAGTTTTATTGGCTGCCTTGGGTAGTTGGCTCGTTGATCATTATGACTGGGTTCATTACTGAAGCCCGGCACACTGTACTCGTGGTCCGCTCTTAATTATTGATGCTTTTTCACAGACGAGAATAATATTCGACAACAGAGATGAATAAGTAAAAAGTCTTGTTCCTCAGATGTTGGACTGTTGTGAAATATTTCTTTGCTTGAGGAAGCATGTGAACTGTAATATGTGTGGGTATTTAATTATTTATTTCAATTTGGTCCAGTCCCAATCCTGTTTATTTTAAAGGCTCTGCTCAGTGATTTTTGAATATGCTAAAACCAAAAAATACATAGATAGGAAGATACAGCAGAACGATACGACAGAGAAAAGGACAAAATTGCAGCAAGAAATGATGATATTGGTATCATAATTCAGAAAGAGCTTTCATATTTGTTTTTTTACCATTTTTTTTCTTAGTAACCATTAATCACACACTGTACCTGAGCACCTCTGATTTAAGGCGCTGCAACACATGTGACTAGAGGGTTGTGGGCTTTCCAGTTTGTGGTTGATGGATAGGTTAAACATCAGAAGTCTGTTTCTTACACAAAAACAAGTAGCTTTTGTTTCCACTAAACCTAATAGAACAACTGTTTCTTTATGTGGCAACTTTAAGTTTCTTTAGCTTAAATTTGAAATGTTATCTTGTGACAATGCTGTGCTTGCACTCCGATTAGGCTTAGGCACAAAAAACAGAGTTAGGAAAAGATCCTGCTTTGGTTTAAAATATCTGTTTTTTGTCACCACAAACATTAATGGAAATCCTTCTAAAAATGTCCAGTTGTGTCACATTTACAAATGCTGAAACGAGCATATCCGGTGGTTTAACACGTACAAATCCCGAAACACAGACTTGAACTGTGATCACGGGTTTTGCAGCCTTGATGCCTGAAACTCCACCATCGTCTACTCCACCTCCTGGTATATAAGTCAAGTAATAAACAAGTTATGTGAACGTGAGATGACATGCACCGGTGAACTCTTGGATGCCCCTGTGGTACAAGTAGATAACCATGATATAGTGCCTTCTAGTCAAATAGTTAGACTTTCTGTGTGCTGGTGCCCCACCACATTAAGCTGGTGCCCTTTTAATTTTTTTGGCCCCTGCCCCTCGAACATCCTTAGTCTGCCACTGATGACACGTTTTGTACAAATGTCAGTTTGGTTTCTGATACATTCAGTACCAACATTTTGCGACTTTCCAGGTATGCTATATAACATTTCCTCAGTATATCATGTTAGAAAATGTAATTTGGTCACAATACATTTCCCTAAAAACTGTTACTTTCAGATTTCACCTCTAACTAATGGGGATTTAGCAACGTTCAAATCTAAATCTGATGACAGTTGATGGGTTGTTTGCTCACGTTGTCAGCCACTGTCAATCACACCCACACAGTCCTGATGAAGCTTCTGAAGAGTTTTGGAGCGTTTAACTCTTAATAGATAACAAAGGATGTTTATTTTTAAATTCAGTCAGGAATATTGTATGCTAGAGAGAAATACTTTCAGAAGCTTTGACGCAGGAGTGATTATTTTGTGTTGTCTATTTAAGAGCCTCTAAGTGATGAGCTCTGGATTAGACCTCTTTCACGTCAATGACGAGCAAATATTCATCCATCTTGACCCCATTTTGACACCTATACTCACAACACAATGTAACAGCAATCATTTCCTACAAGTGTGACAGGATTTCTGATCTGATGTCAGTATTAAAGGGAAGTTTGGAGTAGCTCCAGGTCTAAACACAGATGCCCCCCAGTGACAAGCCTTCAAAATGTGGAAGTGTTGACAGGTAGTGCAGCAGCTGCCCCCCAAAGCTGACATGAATCAGACGCGACACTACCTGCACATTGTATCTGTTGTCACAAACAATCGCAGTTTGTTGATATTAGCCAAGACACATCTGATCATTGATAGTATTCTTTACGTGTGTGTATATGCGATCACACGGCGCGACTTGACATACAATGAAGAAGAGTTGTGGCGCACTTAATGTGAGCGATGACCGTGTGTGGGGTCAACAGCTAATTGAACCAGTAAATTTTCAGCAGTGCATGTAACAAGGCGGACTAAGAGGATTTTGTCAGCTGGGTGGCCATATTTCATGAACATTTACTGCATCATTAATGCCGCTGTCTGTGAATACTGATTATTATCCATACAAACATGTTTAAATGTTTACAGAATACATTTCAGAGCCCTACCAACGCTCGATTTTTGGGACAGATGCTGATATTGATCATAGGAAGTTAAAAAGTTGGATATCGATAGATCCGCTGACGTACACACGTTTTTTTTGCAATGATCCCTCAAATGCAGTAATCTAACACGAAGATATGTAACAAAGGCAGGATATTTTACTGTATAACAATACATTTTATTGTCTAATGTACCATCAGGGCATTTAAACAGTAAACTTCACTCAGAATTAAATACTTATTCATTATTCCAAGCATCTTTTTCTACATTTGAATCTAAAAAAAAAAAAAAAACAAAAAAAAACACAGACGTAGTATTTTGTATCCCCTCGTATTACCTTGTTGGCACAAGATAATAACTTGTCCTCCTCTTTGTTTGGTAATTTGAAAATGATTGAGAACCTTGCCCAAACTCCTTAGCCTCACGAATAGTGTATCCCTTGACAGTCATTATCCTGACAAGACTGAAAGAAGAACAACTAACAAATAGCGCCATTAAACACCCCCAAATGACTCAGGGGAGCGAGTTATTGTGTAATTGATCAAAGAGCTGTCCTTTTCCTTTGTGCACTAATTACATCACTCAGTGGCACTGACTGTACAGTCAGCTGACAATATGTAGCAGGAGTTTTCATCATTATTTTAACTTCGAAAAGGATGCTATCCCAAATATGAGCTGCTCAGGCTGCACATGTGCTGAGCAGATTGACACTGTAGCTCCTGAGCAGTGACCAGGGATCACTTGCAGGGCCCATAATTTAGTAATTTCTCAATTTAAATGCATCACAGAGAAAGTTTGGAGAAGACTTACATGTAAAGGCTTAATCTCTATATCCACCTGAGCACTGTAACTGAAGGAAAGTACTTTTGATACTCAAATATGAAAGCTCAGGCACAAAACCCAACTCGATCTGCATACAAAAAACACGACTTTAGACTTTTACGCAACATAACGTTAACTTAAACATGATCTTCTCCTAACCCTAACCAAGTACTGTAGTTTTGCTGCCTAAACATAACCAAACTGCGGCTGTTACACAATGTTAACCACGTGATGAGGTGATTAACATCATCATGTTGATGAGACTGACTTGGGCTTAATGGCAATACTCTGCCTGAGGGAGAAACTGTCAAAGCCCCTGTACGAATCGTCCAATTTTAATTAAGCTCCAGGTGAGCCAAAAAGGTGCTTTTCATTCATGTGGATGATTCAGATGTAATAACATTGTGAGAATCATTTTCCTAACCACCAAATATGCAAATTAAATAAATGATTGGGAGTTATTACCTGCAAATAAATGTCTAATTAGGGTCGTAAGGCCACCCATAATGATTGGGCAACAGAATGGTTCATGCTGAGCTTCCCACTCAGCTGGCTCTCCCCCTCATCAAGCCTCACAAGTGCCTTTTGTGCTCATTGAACAATATGCGCTCGCTCCTCATCAGCGCTCTGCAGACGCTGTTTGTTCAGTCAGCTCCGTTTGACTGACGTTAACGCTGCTAAACCCTGTTGTAAAGACGCTGCCGCTGCTTCTATAACCTTATTTTCTTTACAAGGAGAAAGTTCTTCGATGTGTAAATTGTTATTGTCATATAATTGACCTTCACTCATTCACTCGCTGATGAATCAATCCACCAAGGACGCAGCTAAAACGATTGAAAACACATGACACTGAAAGTAACCTTTGTTTGTTTACAAGAAAACTCCACAGGGCACCTATAAGTTGACAGTTTTGAGAAAAACTGCGATCATATGAGACAAAGAATCATGTACGACTGATACAGAAGTTATGTTTCTGAATTGGATCCTATATAGTGACCACAAATTTACAGTGATGGACAACTAAGGCAAAAAAGACAAAAATGATAATGTATGTGTTCCATGAAGAGAATAAAGTGTGCACAGAATGATCCAATTATGACGGCAAAAGACAAAAAAAGAAAGAAAAAATCCATCCATGCTTGAAATATAGAGAGAAGAGCACAAAGAGCAAATGGTCATTTTATGTAATACATAATGCCTTTCATTCACTTAACTGCAGGGCAGCAGTGGAGTTTAGTGTGCGGTGATCCCTGCTCCCTGTCTGATGTAATGTGGAACTCAGGTTTTATTATCTCACCATTTTGTTTTACTCTGTGTAGAAAGAAGACAACATGAATATAAATGATCAAACAATACAAGTAATGTGGTTTAGATCGGGGGTTTGAATGAATGAATGTACAGTGAGGCTTTCTCTTTCAAAATAAAAGTGCTCAGATCTTAAGTGTGTAATGTCCCCCTGTTTCTCTGGGGTGTGGTTAATATGCAGGCTCTGTCTTCTCTTCGTTTAATCTTCATTAATTAACTCGGCGAGATAATGACATACTTAACTTCACTCACTGGGTTTGCATCAGACTCTTGACTCTACTGTTGCTGTCACAAGTGTCCACCGTCAAACACATTAGGTAGGAACTTAAATTATCCTAAAGCAAAGGCACATAAATAAGAATCTTAAACAGAACACATAAATGATACTACTGAAGCAATAATAACAATAATAATAATAATAATAATAATAATAATGATATTAAAGTCTGATTCTGCAACTGTCCAAAAAAATAATGTAATGTATTTTACGACATATTGTGCATCTCTATTACACAACATAATTGAGTAAGATAAGTTTTAAGAAAATATAAGAACACTTGATAATAATATTGTCAGGCTAACATTGGACAGTCTAAAAAACTGCCTACTACCCACAGTGCATTCAGGTATGTGATGCTAGTAACTGCTAATGTAGCCTTGACCCGCTAGCGTCAAGCGCATATCAGGAGGGGGTTATGAAGGTCCGGTGAACTCATCCTTCTAACTTTACACCCCCGGATTTCCTTTTTTGTCTTTATCATAACATTAACATTAGCTGACAGGAAGGCAGGAAGGAAGACATCACTGAAGGAATTTATCAGATGTTGCAGCTTCCTTCGGACTCATTTTAACACCAGTCCACTTACATTTCTGTTACACATGACAGGAGCCAGA
Source organism: Pagrus major (assembly GCF_040436345.1). Lineage (NCBI taxonomy): Eukaryota > Metazoa > Chordata > Actinopteri > Spariformes > Sparidae > Pagrus > Pagrus major. The sequence goes on along the minus strand of NC_133224.1, from coordinate 21,861,097 downwards.
CATTACATTTTGTAAATGAAAAGACCTTCACTACTGTGGTGATACACACTGACAGTCGAGACCAATATGAGTAGAGGAGAGGCATCGCTTCCCATCATCACCGGCTCCATTAAACAAACATGAATTGTCTGTGATGGATGTCGGTTCACGTCACCTCCTGCACACTGAACACAGATCACCACTACCTGATCACTCTCTCCTCTCCTCTCCTCTCCTCTCCTCTCCTCACAAGAACATATGATAAGGTAACAATGAGGCGAGCTTCCAATCAATAATTGAAGAATAGACGCCACAACATAAGTTATCTGGTGCAATATTCATACAGATGTTGACAGCACGAGAACTGTCTGTGGATAGAAATTGCCAAGCTACAACTTGTTATTTCTATGGCTGTAGCAATAAAGAGAATGAATTACTACTTTTCAGCTGTGAATATGTGGAGGTGAACTGCAGTGGTATGGAGGCTACTGGGAGCTGTGTGAGGTCACTGGTTCAACTCTCAGGATGAGGTAAGACAGTGAGTCATACTCTCACCTCGCTCTGCAACAGATACTCAAGCACCGCTGAGGTCGGAAGTGTGTCCGCTTTTATCAGAGTGGAGGGACCAAAGGTTTGACTTGTTTGTCCGTTTGAATAAAAGATAAAGCAGACAAACCTTACAGTGTGGAGACACTGACGGACAAATTGTTTGTCCCACGTGGTGACCAAGGTATCAACAAAGGATACCGTTTGGCAAGCGATACAGGAGTATCCACTGATGTACCACCAGCCTACAGAGCAGCTTCTTTCCTCAGGCTGCTAGAAATTAACTAACTAATTTACAGTCCGGGCTGTATAATGATAATTAAATAAATGTTAATGTTAAAAAAAATTAATGTCCCCAGGTCTCCTTAAAAAACATTCAGTGTTACACCACAAAATCAGCTGGAAATATCCCCAGGTTTCTTTAAAGATATCCAGTGGTGTGACTCGAAGTGCAGTCGGCCGTTTGGCAGCCTTCTTGGCTCGTATTAACGACACCACCGTCCCGTCCACCTCCTGATGTAAAAGTCAGCTAATAAGCATACAATGTGAACGTGCTATGCCACGTTTGGTACAAATGTCAACCTTGGACAAATCTGTGGTTTCTGGCGACTGGGCTGCAGCGCACACAAACACAGAGACTATTCAATATGATCCACCACAGGCCTCATACATTTTGTAAGATGTGAGAGAGAGCCTTGAATTTGCTGACTTGTTCGAGAGGCTTGATGTTCTCATGAGGTGTTGGTAACGGAGAGTCACATTTCTCTTTTCAAACCCAGAACTGTGTCTTCCTCGAGCTGGATGCGCTGATATTCAGTAACAGACTGAAAAGATGAGAACTGGATGAGTGCTGGATAGGAAAGCCACAAAAATCCTTATGTGCATTGCTATTCCTTAACGGTTATTCCTTACTCCACCCCAAAGTGAGTACTCTGATATTTCATCCTCTGCTGCGAGTGCCTTTTCTGTCAAGCTGTCAAGATATTGATAATCTACATTTCTGTATGATTCTTTTAATAAGTCTTCTGAAATTCAGCTCTGTGTCGTGGATAACCTTGAGTCAAAACAAGACATCTTTGAAGGAGGAGTGCTTTTAAGGAGATTGGGAGGGATCATGAAAGTTCATCCACTGAAGAGTCACTTCAGTTAAAGCTTGTCCAAATATAGTTACAAGTCAAGATACTTAACTTACAGTCCTCCTGTGACTGGACTATCCCCACACACTCATTGCCAGCTTGGAAAATAGAAAACTGTCTCAATCTTTTCACTACATTACAACAATGCTCACATCTTCATGAGTTTTCATTATTGCCTACTGCTTTCTGTGCCCCACAACCTCGTTTGTGGTGTAACTTTTGTCTGTTTGACCTCATGTTTTTATATATCTTTTGTGCATGGCATTTTTGAAAAATGTCTGTTATGAAACATCAGATGTGGAATGCAACAGTTTGTACGAACGGCGAGAAGATCTCGACCCTTTTGGCTCTTGAAAATGAAAAGGTGTCTACTTGACTTCCATCACAGCCGTGTGCAGCGCTCTGCACAGTACTGTTCTGTTCTGCAGAGCAGAGTGGAGATCAGCTATTATCAGAGCCTCCTGTCCTCTTACTTATAAACTTTTTATCAACCCAGTCGCCAGAATAAAAATTAACAAAGTGTGTTTCTGCAAAACAACATATGTTGAAACTAAATTTTCCTTTCATTTGGTGACAGTGCTGTACTTATGATCTGGTTAGGTTAGGCACAAAAACACGTGGTTAGGGTTAGGAGATCATGGTTTGGCTTAAAATACCTGCCGGGTTGCCACAAACACAGCCGAGGTCTCATTCAAAATATCCAGCGGTGTCACACTTACAAATGTTGAAACACAGTTGTGAACTGTGGTCACTGGCTTGCTGAACTCAAAGCCCAGCACATCAGTTCAGCAGGTTTGCAGAGACGTGACCTGCCAACATTTTGTCCTGGTGGCGGGGCTGGTTTTATTGAGAGCAACAAAAACCTGCACAGCAATGATTTGTTCCTGTGCAATAACATCAGCTCCCCCCGAGGAGCCCTTGCCTTTATAATAGCACTGACACATCAGCAGGCATCTTGTTCAACCTGCCCTAAATATGCTATAGATGCTCAAACTGAGTCCGACCCAAACCAGAGCATATAAATGTGAGTGCGAGCATGAGCCATGAAAAATGAGCCAGGCAGCGAGGACGTGCGAGGGAGGAGGTGACATGCAAGCAGACTTGAAAATCCAATCTCAACTCCAAAATCCCACCGAGCTCCACGTCTTTCCTAAGCTCACCCTCACACACCTCCTTCCCTCTCTCCTCTCCACTCCAAAAAATCTAATCCTGCACAAGTCTGTGAGGTTCTTCTTCTCAAATTTCTGTATTTTTACCTCAAATAGCCCGAAAGCATCTTTAAAGACCTTATTGTGAGTGCAGCAACACTGACCTCCAGTGAGTTGACAGTTAGTCAGAGAAAGAAAAATGTGCCAAGACACTGACAACACATTCTTTTTCACTCATATTGAGTCATAAAATCTGGATTTTTTAAAAAATAATAACATCATATTTGTGGAAATTGAGATGGTCTGGGTTAGTCTACAGTCTTGTCCCTTGCCTCATCATACTCCAACAATATGAAAATAACGCTGTGTGCCGGGGGCGGGGCAGCAGTGGGGGAGTTTCATGAGAACAACACATGGGGCATCATTAGGAGCTGAGCGCACCATGCTGAAGGAGGCAGAGCTGCGGCTGGACGGCGCTCAACTCCTGACAGCCAGGAGACGCGTGACAAAACTAAGACAGGCTGCATGGGAGCTTATTCTGCTTCTGTGTGAGTTACTTATGCTGAGATGCACATGAGCAACAGGATCCGAAGTGGGAATCCTTTCATGATATGTCTACTTGGACGCATTCTTGCTGGTCATTAGAGATCAGAGTGTGAACCCATGCCAACATCCGACCGGTCCTGGATATACACACACAGTCGGGATGGATTCGTTCAACGCCAGCGGAATGGACGCGTTCACGGTGATCCATCTGAATTCCTCCTGGAGTCTGGACAGTGGATATTCTTTGGCAGCGATAGCCAGCATCGCTGCCCTCGTAAGTTTCCTCATCCTCTTCACTGTTGTTGGGAATATTCTGGTGGTGATCGCGGTGCTGACGAGCAGGGCGCTGAAAGCCCCGCAGAACCTCTTTCTGGTGTCTCTGGCCACCGCGGACATCCTGGTCGCCACTTTGGTGATGCCGTTCTCCCTGGCGAATGAACTCATGGGCTACTGGTATTTTGGGAAAGTTTGGTGCGGTATTTATCTGGCTCTGGATGTTCTGTTCTGCACTTCGTCTATTGTGCATCTGTGCGCAATAAGCCTGGATCGCTACTGGTCCGTTACGCAGGCTGTAGAGTACAACCTGAAGCGGACCCCTAAACGCGTCAAGTGCATCATCTTAATCGTGTGGCTTATATCTGCTTTCATCTCGTCTCCTCCTCTCATGTCTATAGACAGCAACAACGAGATCAGCTCTCAGCCTCAGTGCGAGCTCAATGATGACACCTGGTACATCCTCTCCTCCAGCATCGCGTCCTTCTTCGCCCCGTGCATCATCATGATCCTGGTGTACATCAGGATATACCAGGTGGCCAAAACCAGAACCAGAAGCATGTCGGGAAAGAATCCCCGGCCAGATGGTGTCACACAAACTGAGAATGGACTGAGCAAAGCCACCTCCCCTTTCCATGGCGAGAGAGGGAACGGTCACTGTCAGTGCCCGCCTACGCCCAGCCAACGCACTGTCACCATGGGGAGGCAGACTGAGGATGGAGACATGGAGGAGAGCTCCTCCTCAGAGGGCAAAGGTCACAAACCCCAGCAACAGGACCCCCAGAAGGCCAAGAAGGCTGGCCCCAAGAAGAGCTCCCTCTCCAAACACTCCACCCGCATCTCCAGAGTCAGCAACAAATCCATGGACCTGTTCGCCTCCAGGAGGAAACGACGCCGGAGCTCCTTAGCCAGGAAAAAGGTGTCCCAAGCCAGGGAAAAGAGGTTTACTTTCGTCCTGGCTGTGGTCATGGGGGTGTTTGTCGTGTGCTGGTTCCCCTTTTTCTTCAGCTACAGCCTGTACGGTGTGTGCAGGGACTCCTGTAAGATCCCAGACCCGCTCTTTAAATTCTTCTTCTGGATCGGCTACTGTAACAGCTCCCTCAACCCGGCCATCTACACCATCTTCAACCGGGACTTCAGACGCGCCTTTCAGAAGATCCTCTGCAAGTCGTGGAAAAAGTCCTTTTAGGTCTGAGGCAGAACTGCTGCTCCAACATGACAATCTTAAAGGAAATATCGAAAGAAAGACAAAGAAGCCCGTTTTGTCTTTTACTGCCACTTGGTACTCACTGTTAAGTCTCATTGTCCTGTTGTAATTCAGTCATGGCTGTGCACACCCTCAAACACCTGGGTGGCTCCACAAGCTTCAACATGCAGTATCTTTCCATTACGGGCTTTTTTACAGGCTTTCCCAACCCTTCTTTTACTCCTGCTGAAGTGTGCTGTGAAGCTTTATAGTGTACCATCACTGATCGAGCGCTTACACATCCACAAAACATACACACATGGCCGGATTTATCTGCTAGACGGCCCGAGGGCAAAAATGAGCTCCTTGGCCCCCCTGAACCCTCCCTCATTCCTCCCACTCTCTGTACAATGTGTATTTGTGTGGTAATTTCATTCTGTATTCATTAAGTAATATGCATCAAACATAAGCACAAAACTGACATAATGAAGGTTTGTAAAACTTCACACAGGGGTTGTTTTCAGGGCTGCCACAACTGAGCACTTGATTTGAGACAAATGCTAACTAGCTTTCTTGCTGTGAGTTAGACGAGAGGCTTGATATCACTATCATGCCTGTGCGGTAAATATGTAGCCTAGCTGGAGCAAGCCACTGGTTAGCTTAGCTTAGATTAGCAGAAAGACTGGAATTAAATGGAACCAGCGAGCAAAAATCCACCTCATAGCAGCCCTAAAGCTCTCTTTATATCCTGTTTGTTTAATCTGTATAAAACCAAAGTGTAAAAACAACAATTAGCTCTTTTACAGTGGGTTAGCTTATGTGCTCTTCTTGGCCAGGACCAGTTGCTAGGCAACCACAAGAGACTATTCAAGTCCCGTTAAAATGTTTGTTTTTATGCTTCAGATTTTGTACGGATTGAACGAACAACATATAGGCTAATGCAGCCTGCGCTCATCAGACACAACCGTATAGATCGACTGTGCATGCAGCTTATTATGACCCATACGGTGACCTCTAGTGGCTTAAGTAATTATTACAGCAGCAAATGAGGATGTCAGTTGAGGTAGTATAAAGAGTAGGCAGGACTGAGGGATGAGTCAGGTTAAACAAAGACAGGATTTTCACTCAGTGGCTGAGTTGCTTTGTGGGTAATGTAGGAATGCGGTTTTGATTAAGACATAGAATGCGTGGAATAAAAACGTCTGTATCCGTTTCTGCTGTATCGATTTTGGTCATTTGTTTTTAAAAGTGTCCATAATGAGTCCAACAGTGTTACAGGAGTGCAATGCTAGACCAGCGGACTGCATTTCAAAACCTGGTACCTACATTACCCACAGTGCAATTTAGACACTGAGTGACATCATCATTTGGGGATTTTCTTAGATGCATCGCAGTTCTCTTTTGAGCAATTAAGTCTCAATGCAGAGAAGTTGATTATTGGAAATTTAATGATCAATTCTTGATGTTATGAAAGCTTTAAGAGTTTTGTAAGACTGCGCTTAACATTTTATACGGCTGAACCAAGTGGATGTTGAAATGTAAGGGAAGTAGGCATGTGCAGTGTGTTTATGTTCTCAGCTTGGCTACTTTGTTAGCCGTGGTGTATGCCAGTTTCTAAAAAATTAGTCCGAGGAGTCACAGAGTAAGGAAAAACATGTATAGAAAAAAAAAAGTATGATCCTTTTATAATTGCATCATAACCCTTTGAACTGGATTGAATCGTGAGATGCTGTTTTGTTGTTTATGCTCTCTATGCTAAGCTAAGCTAATTGTCTGCTGGCTCTAGCTATATTGTTATTGTACGTCGATCTTCTAATTTAACACTCAGCAAGAAAGAGAATAAGCATATTTCCCAAAGTGTCAAACTATTCCTTTAAGGTTAGCTAATAAAGCAGAACCCACTTTAGGGCTACCATCACGCCAGTGTTGTGCTTTAGTTCTGCATACTTATGAAAAGGTTTCAATGCATTTGCACAAACCAGTTCACGCACAGTCAGCCTGAAGCTCTTGGCACTCACTGGAGTTCTGGGGGAAGCTTTCCACTTAGCCCAGGTTGATAAAGTGGAGGTTTCCAGCCTTTAATGTCTGTTTTCCCTAAAATTGAATCTCTGCTGACATGTGAACCCTCGGTATTCCTGCCTTAAATTATTTAATTAAAATATTTTTTAGAAGCCTTAAAGGCTAAAAACAACTGTCTAGTATTTTATGTCCAGTATTATACAAGAAAAAGGGAATTATTGGAGAGAAGAGAAAATATAAAGAAACAAAATTAAATTATAGACTTATCTTGCATCCTCTTCAGGGGGTCCCGACCTATAGGAAATGTGTGTTTTGTCTGCTTGCCATGATGTTGTTGGCCATGTGAGCTTTCACAGCTTTTTTAGAGCGTCTCTGCTGTAAACGGCCTCTAGAGCAGTAAGAGTGAAAGAAAAACAAATCCGCTGTCTTTTTAAAGTACCTGGATGCACCCAAGTGTCACCACGGTAGTTCATAACACAGATGACAAATGGCAAAGCACAAACAGCAGACTAAATCACTACAGAGTCTTTGTTCTGACCTCTGACTGGACTTTAAAAAGGGTTGAGACGGCACTGAGAAGGGCTGACGCTCCAGACTATAAGCTAAATAATTTTTTATGATGTGCACAAAAGGTCGCTTTTTTCACAGTGGCCATAAACCACTGAGTATTAAGGAACAAATGCATTTTTTTTTTGCATTTACTTTTTCAGAATCTACCTCTCTGTTTGTTGAGTTTATGTATTTTTTGTTGCTGTTTTTGCATTCATGTTTTGCAAAGTGCAGTACACATCTTTCCTCTGCTTAAGCTGTCTGCTGTCGTGCAAAAATAAAAAATGAAGACGTCTTATGTGAACTTTTGGTGTGATGTTGCAACGTGGAGACCCTCAAATGTTGTTGCTGTTCTGTTTTAATTACAAAGCACATCATTCTAATCGGGTTATTTATGACTTTTCCTTTGCTTTGATTATTAGATATTGACAGGAAGTACAGTGTTGATGAACTACCCTTCATCAAATTATAATTCAACACATTGATTAAACTCAAATGAGTATTTTAATTTTCAGCTGAAAGAGAAAACCCCATTTCAAGCGAAGCCAGTGACATCTGACATTTGGTTTCACTGTGTTGTATGGGCTGAGTGTCAACAGTTGTGTGTCTTATCTTATTGCTCATTATCTCCATCGTGGGGCTTCAGCGTGACTGATGTCACTGGCTAATTTAAGTTGACTCATTGTAAAAGGGTAACTTCAGTCATTTTCAACCTCGTAAGATGTGAAAATTTCAAGGGAAGGGAAACAGCATGTAGAGCCAGAATCTTTTCACATCCAACACAATGAATTACGAGTTTATTCAAACCAGAGTTGGTGATTGTTGGAACAGTGGAAAGACAAGAATGTTTTGGTGAGTTCCTCTCATTTTTCTGTCATGTTTGAATGAAGTGTGTTTTATGACGATAAAATTACTGTTTTTGCAAATGGAGTTTGTTGGCTTTGGTGAGCGGCTGTCTGGATTTTTTAAAAATAGAACTTTTTTTGTATTTTCAGCTAAAGGTTTATCCCTGACAAAGTTCACAGACACTTAGAATTACAGTCTGAGCCTGTCAGTGGCAAAATCGAGCCCTTTTAGTCGACATACAGTACATTGATGGTGCACAGTTGCCCTCGCACCTGTGATCTATACATCTCTAATAAACTAAAATGTACGGCACATGCCTTGTGATCTCCTCTTATATAAAGCCAGCATAAAGGACGGCTTCGTCAGGAGTAGCCATGGATCAAAAGAGAAAGTCAAACTCTTAGGAAAACACTGACATATACTCAAGTCAAGTCAAGTCACAAGTCTTTATCTTCCAAGTCTAAGTCAAGTCTCAAGTCATTTATTTTCAAGTTGCAAGTCATCAAAACAGTGACTTGAGTCGACAGGTGGCCAAGTCTTACATATTGCACCTTTAAGGTCAAAATTTGAGTGCAAGTCTGTTTTATACACAAGGCCCCAAGTTGAAAAATACAGAAATTACCCTTTAATCCAGACAATAATGCATTCTCAGCAGAGTGAGTTTGGGCTTTAGACATTAACGAGTATGCCATGATGCCATGGGGGGGTTCAGTCCCTGAGATGGACGGTAGCCATGCTTGTTTCAGGGTGTTGGTGACCTTTCAGCACAACAGGTCTGGTGCTGGCTCTGGCTGCCTCACAACATAATATTCCCCTGAGTCCCTGTGGGCAGGACCAAGGTGAAACTAAACTCCCAACTCCAAACTCCTGTTGTTTTCCTCAGACTTTTCTGCTGTGGCCAGGAGCCATTTGTGACGTGTTACGAGTCCAAATGCTGTTGAGTCACGTCCCCCCTTCAAAAATAAGAACACAGTATTCCCACCTGTTTAACTGTTTGCATATAAACAGGTGTAAAGTGGGTGGTGGAAAACAGCAGGCACATATCTCTCTGTCACCAGTCTGTGTATATTCTATTTAAATCAGCCTAAACGAACAAAAAAAAAGTGTTGCTTCATGTTCAAATTGTCCTTTATCTTGGCACAGCTTTTAAAACTGCAAACAAAGATGGATCAGATTAACTGTGCTGTTCTCTCGATGTTCTCTCACACACGTACAGGTTTTTTAAGGACAGTGCCTTCTTCACTGGGACAAATAAAACACATGTGACTGCACATTAACCCCAGACATCCTCAGGAGTCAGAAAACAAAGTGGTTTAATAGGGGTTGTGACTGATTGCAGCGACTCATCAATAACTTTGCCAGGTGCTATGATTTTATGGCTTTTAAAAAAAACAACAACTCTCCGGCCTGCACTTTATTCTGAAAAGTCAGCAGTGAGAGAACTATTCATGAAAATTTAATGGGGTTCATTTCTTATTTGGCCCGAAATCAAGGCGGAGGTGTCACCGGGGACACAGTTTTCAATTTAGATGAATGTTTGGTCACACAGTTTCACTTTGAAGAACAAAGTTGTAAAAGGCTTTTCACATGATTGGTAGAAAGGAACACGCTGAATACAAAGCAACTCAACGGATTATAATAGCGTTTTTATTAAACGAGGGTAATGGGAGACAGAAACACCATTTTCTGAATACGTTCTGATGAAGTGAACATTTAACTCGCGTGACTGCCACAATGGACGCTGCTGTTAACTTATTATGGGCGTATAAAAGTGCGGCAACATCCAACACAAGTTAGTCACAAACTTTGTCTGCTGTGGGTTTTTGGTTAAAACAGCTGCTTCAGTAAATGAGGTTGATGAGAGTGGTGAGAGTGAACCAAACAGTGAAGCTGTGGGCTGGAAAACCAAAACAATGAGCTGAAAGACGCTAAAAAGGCTTTAAAGAACCGAGGGGAACTGGAGTGATGATAAATACTCTCTGTAATGAGCTATGAGCAACACCCTAAAAACAGATCCATTGTTTGGTTTGTGCAGCTTTAATGTATTTTACTTTCCTGGTACCCCTGCTCACTTTATCCAATCAGGACAGAGAACTACTTAAAGAGGCGGTCCTTTTAGCTTGTGGTTTTAATCAGGGTCTAACTCTGACTGCCTTAAAACTTAACGTCCGACTTATTAAGTCACTTCTAATGACTGAGTTAGATGGAAGTAGCACCTGTGACACCACCAACAGGTACTACATCCATGTATATCATTCAAATAAAGCAAAAAAAAAAGTCATAAATAACTTATTCAAGATAATCATATGCTATAAATGTGAACTTTGAATATGAGGACTGACTCCTGGACAACTTTTATGAATAGACAATACGAGTATTTTCTTTGAGTGTTACAACAGCTGTTCTCAAGCAGATGTCTGGAAGAACATAAAAAACAAAGGCACAGTATATTCATTATTATTTTAGTCAAGAGCTACCACAGTAATCTGTAAATGTGCATATTATACTAATATTGTAGGGAATATACCCTGAAATACTACATTTCTTAAACAAATAAAGAGGTTTCTTGCTGAAGATGGCGTCCTTAAATGAGAGTGAACTACACTCATCCTCTCCTCCTCGTGTCATCTTTAAACCTGGCACATTTTGTAAAGGATGAAAGGCGCCGGAGTCTTGTGGCTACGACGCTGACACACCCGACTGGCTTCAATTTTCTGCCAGACATCAGGCCCTGGCAGTGAGGAAATATGGTGTGCATGGGCTGCTATCGTGAGACCGCAACAGCAATCCCATCCCAGAAGACCTATTTGGTGGCTGAGGCCTTCAAAAACGAAAAAAAGAAGAAAAGTTTCATCCAAATTTATGAGTTTACCTTTGAAAACAAGCTTCCCTCAGGCTTTTTTAGTCTTTGAACCATGAGAGCATAAAAGCAGAAGTGCACACTTGATTTGAGAATATGCAGCTGTGAAAGTCGAGGACGAACCGAGACGTGATCAGGAGACATTATGAAGTCTCCGTGGAGCAACGTACGGAAGAACAATCCATAGAGCATCATGTGGGAAAGTTGATAAACATATTTAAGCACGTAATAAAAACGAGTCCTTAGCTTATCATTCCACATTTGATTAGTATTTGATGTAATGTTTGCTGATTTGACTTTATGCGTGATGAACGATCCCATCTGTTGACTTCAGCAAATCATACATCACGGTGAAGCTGGCACACATCATGATGGAGAGCACCTCAGACGCTGTTCACTAACTCTCCCGCTCTCAGTCCTGTCAGACGGCTCAGATATTGTGTGAACGACTCGACTGGAAACGGACTGAGCTTCGTTTTTTCTCTTCGATTACACTTGCAGCTTTTTAAACAGGAGCTTTTGAGCAACAGCTAAGGTGTAAAACCCAAAGGTGTAAAGGTAGCACACACACAAAACTTCAGGACACAGTTGACAAATCTCAATTTCACCAGTTGACTCTGAGGTCCCATATACATCTTTCTTTAACAATATGACAAAAAGTGATTTAAAAACTCAAATATCAAATATATTATTAGAATTGATTTTAACAAACTTATTGGCAGCAAGAAACAAACAAGTTCTTCAGCCAAATACTTGAATGAACTCACAGACAGGATGCACCATTCATTACATAGTGCCATCTGTTGCTGAGATCTGACTGGCTCCGTCTTGAATACTAGATTATGCATTTGACCGTGTAACCTGACACAAGAAACACAAAGCCAGAATATGTGTGGGTGATTCTAGTTTATTATTTGTAATGAAATTACAGTATAACGCCTCGTTCAAACAGGCCTTTGCCTTTGGTTTTAGCGAGTTAGTGAAGGAAGCAGAAGTCCTGCAGTACCAAATAGTCAAAAGTATCAAAAGTTGAAGATATTGCGAGCTAGAGGATTGTACAATACAGGTCGACTCTTGAATTCATGCCCTTCACAAATTAGTCCACACGGTACTAATTAAACAGGAAATTCCCTCTGTATTTTCCAGTATACTGGAGTTTTACAACCTGGTGTCTGCGGAGTATGGAGAAGCCTTTGGCAGAAAAACCTAAAAGAAGCGTCCAAGAAAAGTGTCTGATGCTGATGAAAAAAGACAGAAGGTAAAGTGCATAAAAAAAGAAACTTGGCATGCAGAGAAAGATTTGAAGAGAGTGCTCCTGTTGTTCCTCGCAGTCATAGCAAATACATATTCTTGACGTCAGACCCTTTTACAACCACCCTAACCCAAAACTTTCTTTGAAGGAACCAGTTTGAGTTTTGCTCGACGTGATTGGTTGAACAACATTTCATGCTTTTACAGTAAGTATTAATGACGTGAAATAAATTAAATAATTTGGCAACCTGTAGGCATGCATTATAGGCAGGCATCAACACTGTTTGTTTGTTTGTTTGTTTGTTTGTTTCCCACCCATGTGGCTATTATACTGTTGTAAAATCTTAATTTGTGTAGTAACCAGTAACTATAAATGATAAGTAAAAGGTTAAATAAATCCCTCTAAAATGTAGTGTAGAACAAGTAGAAGGTGACAGGAAATGGAAAAAAAAAATCAAGAACAAGTACAGGTGGTTTAATCTCGTAGAAGCGTGTTATTATAATAATACATTTTATTTGTACAGCGCTTTTAAAAACTCTCAAAGACACTTTACAAGAATGGAATACATACAAGAATACATAAAATCAAGTGCATGGTGCATAAACTCAAGTGCATAGTGCGATAGAGGAGAAATATGTAGTAAAAAGAACAGTGTATGAGGATATGGATCTGTGTAGGTTTTTGGGAGAACAGGTTGAGTACAGCAAACTGCTACAGGTGCAGATGAAAAGCGAGTTTGAAGAGGTGGGTTTTGAGTAATGACTTGAAGGTGGATGAGTCTGGGCAGTCACGGATGTGTTTGGGGAGGGAGTTCCAGAGGGAGGGGGCAGCAATGGAGAAGGCTCTATCCCCCCAGGTACGGTGCTTGGTCCTGAGGGGGGGTGAGAGAAGGTTAGCGTCTGAGGATCTGAGGTTTCGAGAAGGAGTGTGGTGGTGGAGCATGTCCATGAGGTAGGGAGGGGCCTGGTTGTGGAGGGCTTTATGGGTGAGTAGGAGGAGCTTGAAGTTGATTCGGTGAGGGACAGGGAGCCAGTGAAGGTTTTGGAGTACGGGGGTGATATGTTCACGGGAGCGGGTGTGGGTGAGGAGGCGGGCAGCAGAGTTTTGGATGTATTGAAGTTTATTGAGGACTTTGGAAGATGAGCCATAGAGGATGCTGTTGCAGTAGTCCAGTCTTGAAGTGATAAATGCGTGGATGAGAGTCTCAGCTGCAGAGAAGGAGAGTAGTGGGCGGAGGCGGGCAATGTTTTTTAGATGGAAGAAAGCAGTTTGGGTGAGGCGGCTGATGTGCTGTTCGAATGAAAGAGTACTGTCCATGATGATGCCAAGGTTACGGATGGAGGGAGAGGGAGACAGGTTGATGTTGTCAAAGCTGAGGGTGAAGTTCTGGGTCGATGTGGTGAGATGTTTTGGGCCAATGAGTATGATTTCAGATTTGTCACTGTTGAGTTTGAGAAAGTTTTTTTGCAGCCAAGATTGTAGTTCTGACAGGCAGTTTGTGAGGGTAGAGTGGGTGGCAGGGGTGATGGATTTTGTGGAGATGTGGAGTTGGATGTCGTCGGCATAGCAGTGAAAACGGAGACCATGCCGACGGATGATGGAGCCAAGGGGTAGTAGATAGATGATGAAGAGGAGTGGACCGAGCACTGAGCCCTGGGGGACGCCTTGAAGCAGGGGGGCAGTGGAGGAGGAGCAGTTGTTGACATGGATGAACTGTTGTCTGTCTGAGAGGTAGGATTTGAGCCAGGAGAGAGCGGAGCCAGTGATGTTGAGAAATGTTTGTAGGCGGGACAGGAGGATGGAGTGGTTGATGGTGTCGAAGGCTGCAGTGAGGTCAAGGAGGATGAGTATACTGAGGTGGCCGGAGTCTGAAGAGAGGAGGAGGTCATTGGTAATTTTCAGGAGAGCGGTTTCGGTGCTGTGTTTGGGGCGAAATCCAGATTGAAAAGGTTCGTATAGTTCATGAGAGTGGAGGTGGGTTCGGATTTGTGAGGCGACAACACGTTCCAGAATCTTTGACAGGAAAGGGAGGTTTGAGATGGGACGGAAGTTTGAGATGATGTCAGGATCCAGGCCGGGTTTTTTGAGGATGGGGGTGACAGCGGCCAGTTTGAGGGATTCGGGGACAGAGCCAGAGGAGAGGGAGGAGTTAATAATGATGGCGATTAATGGGGAGATTGTAGGGAGGCAGGATTTCACGATGGAGGATGGGATAGGGTCCAGAACAGAAGTCGAGTTTTTTATCTTGGTGATAATGGGGAGGAGTTCCAGGGGAGAGACAGGGGTAAACTGTGACAGAGGTTGAGTAGTGGTGGTGGTGGTGGGGGGGGTGAGAGGTGGAGAGGCTGACATGGGGGGGGGAGTGCTTAGTTGGTTGTAGATAGTGTCAATCTTAGACTGAAAGGATGCCAGGAAGGAGTTGCATTTGTTGACTGTGAAGGAGGTGAGGGTGTTGTCGCAGGGTTTGAGGAGTTTGTTGATGGTGGAGAAGAGAGTCTTGGGGTTGTTGGAGCCAGAGTGAATAAGCTGAGAGTAGTAGGTGGACCGTGCAGCAGTGAGGGCGTTTTTGTAGTCTGAGAGGTGGTCTGTGTAAATGTTGAGATGGACTGTGAGACCGGTTTTCTTGTAGAGTCTTTCAAGCTGGCGTTTACGGATTTTCATTTGACGGAGTTGGGGAGTGTACCAGGGAGCTGAGTGGGTGAAAGAGACTGATTTGGTTTTGAGGGGGGCCAGGTTATTGAGGCAGAGGGACAGTGTGTCATTGTAATGGTTGACCAGGTCAGTGGGGTTAAAAGTTAAAGGGGGGGTGGACAGTGTGTTGGCCAGCAAGTCAGAAAAAGCTGAGGGGGAGATGGATTTAATGTTCCTGAAGGTAATGTTGCGTTTGAGTTTTGGGGGACGCAGGGGGGTGATGAAATCCATGATGATGGCCAGGTGATCAGAGATCTGTAGGTTGAGGCTGGAGAGTTTATGAAGGGTGAGACCGGCAGAGCAGACTAGGTCCAGGATGTGGCCGCGACAGTGGGTGGGGAAGTTGACATGCTGAGTGAATTGAAGGCAATGAAGCAGTTCCAGGAGGTCTGTTGCACTTTTGGAGTTAGGGTCATCGATATGGATATTGAAATCACCCAGCAGCAGAATTGAGGGGGATATGGCGGATAGCTGGGTGAGGAATTCGGCGAGGTCTGAGAGGAAGGAGTGGTTTGGTTTGGGGGGACGGTAGATGATGGTGATGACCAGGGGGGTGGGACCAGGCAGTTTGAGGGCAATATGTTCGAAAGACTGAGCAGGAGGGATGGAGATAGTGGATGCAAGGAAGTTTTTCTTGAAGATGGCAGCAACGCCACCACCCCGTCCGTCAGGGCGTGGTTTGTCAATGTAGGTGTAGCCAGTGGGTGTGGTCTGATTTAGGGAGAGGTAATCGAGAGGTTTGTGCCAGGTTTCGGTTAGACAGAGGAGGTCGAGTTTATTTTCAGTGATTAGTTCATGTAGGATGGCACTTTTGTTGGTCAGAGAGCGGGTGTTGAGTAGGACCAGTTTGAGGTGTTTTTGGATCTGAGTCGAGGAGGGGGTGGCAGGAGTGCAGTGTATGGGGAGCAAGTTGTTGTTTTTCTTCATAGTCCTGGATGTACAGCATGGGCGGGGTGGTCTCTGTGTTATGATGGATTGTATGGGGAATGTTTCAGGTGGGAGGGATAATGACTGGTTGGGTCGTACGGGGGCGCTAGTGAGCTGGACAGTGGTCTGTGCCTCTGCTGGCGAGGGATGAGGAAGAGTGTCGGTGAAGGGGGTGTGTGGTGTAAATAGTCAGTCTCGTGGAGCAAAATGTACAGTGTGTTGTATGTTGGCTGCAAGCATGCGACTGCCAGTGGTGTTTGGGTGAAGGCCGTCGGGCTTGTAGAAGGAGGGGCGGTTCCAAAACAGATTAAAATTGTCCGCGAAGTTGAAACCTCGAGCGTAGCAGGCATGCTTGAGCCAGGAGTCCAGCTGGAGCAATCTGGAGAAGCGCGCGTCCCCGCGACCAATTGTGGGAATGGGACCGGAGATGAATACGGACTTTCCACACGTGCCCAAGAAGTCCAGGAGGGAGGTAAAATCCCTTTTGGTGAGCTCGGAGGCGCCCCGGGCCAAGTCGTTGGTCCCTACGTGCACCACTATGCGCGTTATGGAGGATGGGAGTGACTGAAGCAGCCCAGGAAGTTTTTCCAGAATTTTTGGGGCTGTGGCGCCGGGGAAACAGCAGGTGGTGGCATTGAAGAATCGGATATTCCTAGTGATGGAGTCACCGATGATCAGGGTGGTAGGTGGGAAAAGTGGGCGAGGATGAGGTCTGGCCGGGCGGGATGGTGACGAGCCACCGCCCGGGCCGTGTGTCGTCCGCAGGGTCGGTGGAAAGGCCCGGCCGGACAGGTGTTGCGGTGGGTCGTCCGTTTCGGCCACAGGAGGAGGAGAGTCTGCCTGCAGCGTGTGATGGCGGAGGCCACCGGAGCGTCGGAGAACGGCTTCCTTCAGGAACTTGCGGCGAGAGGCAGGGTCAGTCGTTCGGAAAGAGAGCCGGTGGCCCGGGGCCGAAGCACGGCGGCACCGGGCGCCGGCGGGCGCCGGCGGAGAGGAAGGCTCTGCGTCATCAACGGGCGCCGGGGAGCACGCGGCGGGGCCTCCCGGCACCGGGCGAAGATCTGGGTTGTCGGCCAGGGCCTCGAAGCGGTTGGAGAGGCTCAGGCGGGGAGAAGCAGTCGCATCCTGGATTCTCTCTCTGTCACGGATAACAATTTCGGCCCGGGATGACTGAAGGCTGGGTGTTGAGGAGGTGAAAGGCCGCGGACAGGTGGAGGTATCCCATGGGACAGTATCCTGGAGGGCTGCTTTGAGCGAGGCAATGTGCATTGATTGTTCGTGTGCAAGGTCCAAACAGGAGGTCAGCATGGTCTGTTTGTCCTGCAGTTCCTCGGAGAGTCGACGGATGTCCTCCTTAAGGTCGGTGATTTGTTTGTTAGCCATGTTAGCCAAGTTAGCCATGGCTGTTGCTTTTTGCGTGTGCACACACGATCCTTGTGTGCACTGCATGTTAACAGTGTCTTTAGTAGAGCAGGAATATGATTGTCTTTGGTAGAGCAGGGATATGATTTTCAGACGGTTAGCAGGCTAGGTTGACACAGCTAGCAGGCCGGAGCCGCTGGGCTGCTGGGCTGCTGGGCTGCTGGGCTGCTGGGCTGCTGGGCTGTTGGTCCGCTGGGCTGCTGGGCTGTTGGTCCGCTGGGCTGCTGGGCTGTTGGTCCGCTGGGCTGCTGGGCTGCTGGGCCGCTGGGCTGCTGGGCTGTTGGTCCGCTGGGCTGCTGGGCTGCTGGTCCGCTGGGCTGCTGGGCTGTTGGTCCGCTGGTCCGCTGGGCTGCTGGGCTGTTGGTCCGCTGGGCTGCTGGGCTGCTGGTCCGCTGGGCTGCTGGGCTGCTGGTCCGCTGGGCTGCTGGGCTGTTGGTCCGCTGGGCTGCTGGGCTGTTGGTCCGACTTGTTGAGCTGTAAAGTTGTAGCTGCGAACGCCCCAACTACCTTACAAGGTTATTAATCTTTACATTTACGGTTCCCTGTTTTTATGATCTTGTGTTCACAGGGAACAG
Organism: Pagrus major; assembly: GCF_040436345.1. NCBI lineage: Eukaryota > Metazoa > Chordata > Actinopteri > Spariformes > Sparidae > Pagrus > Pagrus major. The sequence continues at coordinate 21,843,142 of NC_133224.1, read as the reverse complement.
AAGCCCTCAGTGAGATATAGAAGAACAGACGGACCCTTAAACACCACATAAGTCACTTTTATTGTTTTGTTTGCTCAAGCGAGCTCATCCAGCCTCGGGGGAAGGCACGAAGGAAAACGAAGTGGCTGAGGTTGACTCTGCATCAAGAAGTCTGAGCGCAGAACCAGTCACAGCTGTTCATATTTTACCATGGTAACAGTGTCCAACAATGTGGAAAGATCTTTATGTCAAATCTAATTCACAGTGATAATTGTAGCAAGGAACTCAAAGCCTGAGGCGGAGTGTGAAGTTGGTGATAATTACTAGTGGAGGGGGTGAGAGGGCACAGGAAACAAGATCTCACAATGCTGTTGCTGCTCATCGCGCCAAAGTTTGTGCCTTTATATGGGATGCATAGGCTTTAAATCCAATAAGAGTGTTTGTGTTTTCAATAATAGATTTGGACATTAAGCTCAAAGGAAGCAACAAATCAACACCAATTCAAAGCCCATTGCAGGACTCAACATCTCAGTGCATCAGAATATGTGTCACATGAAGGATTGTACTCTCTCACACACACACATCACAGTCTCTAAGAATATGATGAAATGAACAAGGGAACATGAAACAGATTATGTAAAGACAGGAGCTGTGTGAGGATAACACAAACCTACTGCTGTACAGTAGCAGAATTTGGATTGTATGATTGTAGCGCCAATTTCTCGATTTCTATACATTTTTCTGTTTGTACACCGAGAAGATTACTTTGGTAGAAGGGCTGCAATCGCTCCTCCACTCTACAACACGTACAGATACAACAATCTTATCTCTTACAATCCTCCAACTTCTTAACTTTCTACAATGAATAATCTACTCTCATTTTCTGCTCATACTGACTTTGAAGGGCAAAAAGAGTTCAAAAGGCAACAAGAATGATGGCTAACACAAAGCCCACAGGATCAATTATGTCTGAGCAAAACAAAATTTTGCCAGAACGATAAAGACAGATATAAGTGACTGAAGAAAACCTCCTCCCCTTAAAATGGATTACAAAGTCAGATAATTAAGATTTTATTGCCAGCTGAGCCCAGCTTCAAGCGATGCAGTTTTAGATCTGTTGGGTGTAATTTAGGATGATTAACAGCAGGTTGCTTTGTGGGTGTGTTGATTTACTAACAAATGATCGATACCACTTTCAATGCCATTTGTCATGAAAGGTCCAATTTTTTTTCCAATATTCACTCATAGTACTTCATCACACTTTGCAATGGGAACTTTTACAAGGAGATTTCAAATCTCGGGGGTTAAAAGAGCACTCCAACAAGGTAGCATTGCTCTCCTGTTATATTGTTGTGCTTACGATGGAAAATTTAAAGAAAGAATATTAAAATCGATCATCAGCAGAGATGACGTCTTTTTTACTCCATGCATCCTTCTTTATTTTTCAAAAAAACACCTGTGCCTACATTACCCACACTGCAACATGAGCGCCAACAGTTCATACCCCCCGCTTATGTGGTGCCCTTTGTATATTTCTTTGCCCCTGCTCCTCAAACATCCTGAGCCCGCTACTGAAAATAATTAAAATAAATATGCTAAGGTTGTTTAGCAGGTTTAATGTTAAAATCTTAGTTTAGTGTGTTAGCATGCTAACAACGGCCTGATAGCACATTGAACATTAAACACAGCTGAGGCTGATGAATATTATTAGTGCAGTATTATATTTGTGCAGTAATTTAATCATAAACCAAATTATTGGTTTTAAATTTTGGCTGGATGATGGTTTGAAGTGAGGGAATCCCTAAAGAGTCCTGGTAATCCATCCGACTGCTGTTGGTGAAGCTTTTGATGCTAAAGATAAAATCAGAGGATCACCAAAATCATTAGATTCATCCTCTGCACCACAAGTGTCTGTACTAAATTTCATAGCAGCCCATCTGCTGCCATCTGGAAGGCACTACAGGGCCATAAAGACCCGCACATCCATGCTCAAAAACAGTAAAACCTCAGTATACAATACTTCTGATATGTCACTTCTTATCTTTCTTAACATCTTTTTTTCCAATATTAGTTATCTCTATGGGCAGGTGTACATGTGTGACAATAACGTGAGGACTCACATCCCTGCAGCCATGCTGCTACCTCCCATTGAAGACACATTTTACCTCCAATATGAACAGCTGGTCCTGGTCCATAACTCCTGTGCAAGCTGTGAAACACCAACACTCCCCCTGTGCTCCAAGCTCCTGGTCCGGACTGCTAGCTGCACAGCTAACTAGCTAACGCGATCTACAGTTAAAAGCAGTTGGTTATTCTGGTGATATACTGCCCCCTATTTGTTTTGAGTGTAAATTCAACAGGATGCACCTTCAAAGCTAATCTTTTTATACTTGCAAGGTGTTATGCGTTCAGGACCATGCAGGGAATTGGGGGATTTCAACAACCTGAGAAGAGAAATAGGACGTAGATTACACTATTTAACAATGCACCTTTACGTCAGCTTCCTAAAGTAGCTCCTTTTCAAGTTTTTAACAGCTTCATAACAGCTTTACAAGACCATGAAATGACTTCTTTTTCATGTGATCAAAAGCTCGAGGAAGCGAGCTGCGGCGGCCTCCATCAGAGACATCATCTCTCTCGTGTTGTTCATGCCAGGCCCTTTTCTCTCTGTCACCCACACAGAATGAAGTCTTATCCAGCCCCAGCTGACTAAGTATAACTGTGGCTGGCACACACTGTTTGTTGAATCACTGGATTTGTTTCAGCACCTGCAGGCCCACCGGTTTGACTTTGGAGTCCTACTTTCTGACAGCAGGAGAATAGCAAGTCAAAGAAACAAAACTGGTAAGTATGAAAGGCTGATGACTTTAGTGTGCTCGCTCTTAATCCAAGATTAATTCCAACACGCTTCGTCAAAGGAAATGCGTCGACTCGAGCCGTTGCTCTTAATTTTGTCAGAACATTATTGAGATTGGGGCAAATAAACTGCAAATGAGTTTTGAAGACAGGTGCAATCAGCTGGGAGAACAGCGGAATTACTGATATGGCAGTTTTGCCCATTCACTGCTTTCCACATTAATGGGAGCTCAGCTCGGGGCAGGTCTGGGATTTCCAGTTAATGGAGTGCCTCATGTCTCATCCAGCACAACACAGGCGTCTGAGTGTTCATCTTCCATTAAGAATTATTGCTGCAGAAACAACTGCTCCACCCCAAATTGAATATCATGTTGTAAATTACAGGCCAGGCCATCTGGGAAATCAGCATGATATTACCAATTTCTCGGTTGACATCTGAAATCAAATCCACTCAAAAACTTATTTTCACTTACTTCTCGATGTTTAGTTTTCCTTCGCAAGAGGCTTTCTGACGCTGAACAGCACAAACACTACACTGATGTCAATGGAGGAAGATGACCCGCTGTAACTGGCATCAATCACAGCTCTACTCAGGGCATATTCACCATTCATCTGCCATCAGTTGTGATTAACACTTATTCTTATTACCGATTCAAAAAATATGCCACGCTCAACATAGACAAGTGATTTATACAGCCCAATATATTTTGCGCAATGTCACTTTCACGATTATCCTTCACAGGATTACCCACCATGATAAGATTACACTTTCCATCCATCTATGAGATGGTAATCAGTCTTTTTTTATGGCAGTGATAACGCATATACAGCCTGAAGAGGAGCAGTCGTTAAACATTTGGTTCACTAGTTTGTCTTTATATGTAGATCTGTACATTTTGAGAAATCATGTGCTGCCTATTCTGGTTGATGCTTTAGCCCAGTTTTCAGTTTTGTCTTGTGACAACGCTGTGTTTATAGGTTGCTTAGGTTTAGGCACAAAACCCACGTGGTTATGGTTAGGAAAGGATCATGTTTTGGCCTAAAATAGCTGCTTTTTGTCGCCACAAACAAGGCTGTTGATGGTCCGACTTCCTGTCACCGCAAACATGGCTGGAAATTGTCCGAGGGGTCCTTGAAAACATCCGGTCCTTTCACACTTAGAAATGTTGAAACGCAGTCTTGCACTGTGGTCACTGGCTTGGCATCCTCCTCACCTCCAACTCCACCACCACCCCATCTACCAAACCACCAAATGTCAACATGGTATGCAGCCTATGACACATACACGTGACTGAATCAGGGGTTTGCAGAAATGTTAACTGCCAACATTTTGTCCTATACTGACTTGACCGATTTTCTTCTGCTTATCCAGTGTCCGTTCAGGAGCCTGCAGCAGCCTAAGCAGAGTATTTCAGACATCCCTCTCCCCTGCAGCAATTTCTAGCTCCTCCAGGGGGATCCCAGGTCAGACGAGATATATATAAACCCTCCAGCCAATTCGTCCACCCAGGGGTTTCCTCCCAGTTGGACAGGCCCCGACAACCTTCAAAGGAAGGCACTCTTCCTGATCAGCTGCCGAAGCACCTCAGCTGGCTCTTTTCGATACAAAGGCGCAGCAGCTTTACTCCCAACTTCTCACTCTATCTCAAAGGCTGAGAAAACTAATTTTGGCCACATCCGCGATCTCATTTTCCGGTCACTACCCAGACCTCATGGCCTTAGGTGAGGGTTGGGTATCAAAAGCTTTGGCTTCCAATTTTGGGACAAAAAAGTTATTTTATATTTCAGCTCACACTGACTCTCTCTGATAATGATAACCTTTGGATTACTGGTCAACTTTTGCAAAGAATTTGAGGGCTGAATATTATTGTTTAAAGATGCAGTATTCTGTTTGAGACAATAGTTCTTTCTTAAAATAAAAATCAAGGTCCAGTTGCTCGATCTTGGCCTTTGTGTTCCGTTTTCAAGGTGGATGAGAAGTCCAAAATATGCTCAGGGTCATGGAAAGTTTACACATTGAACTTTTGACAAACTTTGTGCCCATTTAAATGCATCTCGTTTGACACTGCGTCGATACAGTCGGACCGCGAACAGCTCTGCCTTTTAAACATTCCCTTCGATCTTCTAGATGTGCTTTCTCTATTACATTCAATTCAGACTGTGTAAGAAAAGGAACATAAAACTCCAGTAGAATTATTGATGATCAAAACGCCTCCAGACAAAGAACAGGACCTAATCAATGTCCTCAGTCTGCAAAGAGACTTGAACTCCCAAAAACTGATGGGCAAAGTTTGGCAAGAACTGAAAGCACACAATGAAGTGTCTGAGAGGCTTGTAAAGGTATGAAGTTGTTTTCAATGGAATACTGCCAATATTTTATTGAAGTGTTGTTGCCAGTGTTCAGCCTTTAATGCAGCTGTTTCTTCGTGGACGATGTACGCGATGAAGGCCATAGCTCCACTGTGGAACTCCCCTGAGAGTGAAGAAGACCATCATGCGACTATTACTGATGTCTAACTGCACTGGAGTGATTTAGATTCTCATTTACAACCCGCTGCTATCCGCCTTATTTTAAAGGTTGGGTCACTTTGTGGTTGAGAATGGCCGTATTGCATGTGTCATGTCTTTAATGATACTTAGAGCCATATTTTACATCCTCGCTCATGCAATTCAAATGTCCTGTGGGAATGAATTAATTAAGTCTAACCTAACCTCACCTCTTTCATACTGGATTGTAGTCTGTGCACGGAGGTATTTTTCACACTTCAATTGCATAATAAGAAAGAAAATCCAGCTTTTTCCTCAAAGACGCTGCATCGGTTGTAATTCTATCTGCAGCGGCTCCTCATTGCTCCCACGCCGCGGCAGAAGGCAGCAGAGATAACAATTGTATTTCTGAATCTCTCGTGAATGTAACACTTGCGGGACTTCTGATTAGCTGTCAGTCAGGGAACAATTCATGCGGGTTCACGCAGCGTCTTCTTCATTGCATACCTACCCATCAAGCTTTTGTAGTCCCCATCACAAATCGCATGCACATCCTGCTGCCTGGTGAGTCCTTGTGTGTCCACACTGTGGGCTCCACCTGCACACTGTGATGAATCATTGAATGAATAGCCAAATGTCCATGTTTGTGACATCTGTGTTTATTGCAGCAGGCTTTTGATGTCTGAGACCCAATTTCTATATAAATTCTGTCAAAGCCGAGGTGACAGAAATGGGAGCTCGGCTGTCAGGTAATGAGATTAAAATGACCTCGTCTTGATATTCCTGTGATAAATGTGTTGTAAGATCTGATAAAACCACACTGAATAACACCTTCTGTGTTCTATAATGTGATATAGGTAGATATGCATCATCATGAGAAAGAACTCCATCAGGTAATAATTATATCAGTTGGTTTCCCCTTCTTTAAACAAATCCCGAGGAATAATTACAACATCAACTGCAATTTATACGAGGCCTCCCGTGAAGAAAAGCAACAAATCCCCGCGCATGAGCGTACATATGGAAGAGATTGGCCATGTTGTTAATGGATGCATGAAAGTAAGAGTGAAAACCCCCGAGGCCACGCAGCCATTCGGTGTTCCGCAGCTCCTTAATTACTTGGAAGGCTGAAACTTAGCAGACGGAGTGGGCAAGACGAATGAGTCCCTTAATCATGACCTACAAAGCTCTGTTTATCAGCAGGAGAACCTTGTGCACGTTTCATGTGATGGTGCAAACGGAGCCATTAAAACTGACTCTGTATGTCTGATAACGTGTTCAACGACGCAACAAGTTTTATCTGTTGATTTTACTTCCCAAACAGGTTGGCGGAGTTCCTCAGGGGTTAATGCCTTGGCTTCACAAAGACAATTTCTTCAGAGGTAAAATTTGTCAAGCAAACACAGGTTTTCCAACACCAAAGAGTGATTTTCATAACCAACAATTGGCAGGAAATCATAAAGCTTCTCACAGAATGGACAGATTGATTAATTTCTTCACCAGCCAGTGTGTTGTTGTCAGCAGGAAAAGTGCCAAAAATGCCAGAATTGCCAGAATAAACACTGGCATTGTAGGTTTGTCCAAACCACTAATATGGTGAATCTCTACATTTCAAAACCTGCTCCTTAACTTGATGAGAATATGTAAAATTAAGAATGTTTAGCATAAGGTAGAACACTCTTTGACTCTTTGCATACTACTCTCATCATATATTAAACTTAAATTGGCAGTTTTATGAGTGGAGTCTGGTCTGTTACTCTTGTCTGCAGACATCACTTCTGTTTACTGAAGCTCCTTGCTCTCAGCTACGGGGTCGGTGTCTGACACTACTTCCTGTTTGTGCTGTCAGGAGATGTCACATACTGGCAAAATGTTTGATGCTGGGGTTTAGGGAAATAACATATTTTGGGTCAAAGAACCTGTATGGGCGCCATCGAGAAATGTCCCAATTTAATGCTGAAAATACCTGCTTTTGTTGCCAGAAAACAGCTGCAAACGCTGGTCTCAAGGTGGGCTCGAACAGTGCTGAGTGCCAACTGTGTCACTTTACCCGTATCTTGAAACGTTCTGTGGTTTGCTAAAACGTATATTAGTAACATTTTATTTGGGCTACTGGGGCATTATTGGGTAATGTGACACAGCCAAGTTGTATCAAAAGTTACTGTAGGAGTTGCGGTAGAAATCTGATTATAAAGGCTTTTGATCAGAAGTTAAATGAATCTGGCTACAGTGACCTCAAAAGATGCTTTTTAGGCCAGAAAAAAATAAAATACTCCTTTTAAAAAAATCTCTGACAGCATCTGTGGTAAACAACTCCTGCAGAGTTCAAACTATTACAGCAGAATATTCGCCATAAAAACTGACAAGAGCTGTAAAGAGAAGAGAAAACACCAGCTACTGTATTACATGCTGAGTGAGTCATGATGGGAAATCCTTACTGAAGTGTCCAACAATCAAAGGCACCCTGTTGCTCAGACTTAAACATATGTTTGATACATTACACACATTGACTGTATTTCTTTCATCCTCAGAAGATCAGAGAGGAAGAATCAGATTCAGCAGGTGCTCATGTTTACTGCCTGCTCCTCTGATTTATCGCTCCCTCTCAGCTGGGTTGAATTGTCTTCATTAGACTGATCAATGCGGCCGGTAATGGCAACATAGTGTTGCTGCTATCATCGATGTCATCAGGTGATTGCGCTGCTGTCTGAGTCAATAAAGTGAATGTCAGCTTGCTCGGTCTGCAAGCAAATTCCACCGAAGATGGCACTAAAAAAGAGGGTTTGTCTCGCGCCTGATTATCTATGGCTTCTCATCACGGTGGAATTAAGAGACGAGAGGCCACAGCTTCAACCACTCTGGGTGATTAATTAAAGAGATTGACTTGTCAATCAGCTGCAAACCTTAAAGTCATGACTGTCTGAGTCGTTCAGTATCCTGGTTGTTGTGTGCAGTCCTAAATTCAAACTCTTTCACAGTTCTGGGGAAAGTACATCCCTCTTTTAAGAGCTTTGTTGCTGCTCAGCGTAGGAAAGCCTATTGTCAGGGATTTTATATTGCTCGTAGCCTCTGGAGAGCAGCTTTTATTTCTGCACCTGCCTAGCTGTGTCTCTTATCTTGGCAATTCCTCATTCCTCACAGAGTGATTCCTGCAAAGGTCAGCTAAAGGAGGACAATGTTAGTTGAACTATAAAAAAAAGAAAGAAATTTGGCTGATAGAAGATACAGGTTCGCGATTAGGAGAAAGAACATATTTGCCATAGACTTGGGAGACATTTGGATTATTTGACTTTGGTGCCTTTTTATCCACAATGTCACAGTTTCTTAAGAAACCTCATGTATTTATTTACCTCATGCATAATATAATGCCCACACTCACAGTCAGTATCAGGAGAGAGTGGGCACTGGTAAATAATTCAGCAGGGGATAAGAGCAAGTCAAGGTCTGGGTGTGGATGAACTGATGAATGAGACCTGGATGCTAAGAAATCTGTTAAATACTTCACTCTTATGCATTAAACTGAACTATTCCTGATAAAGGTGCAGATTTCAATTGCAAATGTGGTCTGATTATCATCTAGAAATGTCAGAATAAGCACATCAGATGTAAGTACTGCTTTGCCATTTTGATTAGTACTTACTGTACCTCATTAAAAAACACGGCTGTCAGAAATCAGCAGGGGTCATTCTTAATATCGTTGCTAAGCCTCTTAAACCCAACTGACCAATAATTATTAATGCCAGCACAAGTTGAGCATTTTTCAGAACCACAGAGCTTTATTTCTGATTCTAGATGAGATCCCAAAGTTTAATGGTGTAATTTGTAAGAAATGGCCAGAATTTGAAGGTAGCTCCAAAACTATAGGGGGCAGCATACATTTACAAATTTATCAGAATTACACTGATTCTTATTTATTTATTTCTCTGCTCTTGAATCTGAATGTGCTGTTATACATACCAGCACAGTGCAGTCACAGGTGTTGCCCACCCAGTGGAAACGAGACTTTCATGGGATTAGTGAGCACCTGTGATTAGGTTTTAGGTCTGTGACAGGTATGCTGACCACCTGTGGCCTGTCATCTGTCAGGGTCAGGTGGAGGGGGACACACAGCTGCAGCTGGCAGAGCCACACCGTTAGCAGGGGAAAGTTAGGAGACAGAGCACAGTTAGGCTGTGAGCCCTAGCAGAACCATCAGGGAGGCTGATAAGGAGGTAAAGGGCTACTGTGGTATTGTGCAACCTGAAGGTAACCTACTCAAGTGGCCTACGGCGCAGTGTGCATTTATACATGTGTGCTGGTGTGTCTGTGTTGCTGGCGGTGGTGAGCGCATTGCTGTATTTTCCCCTGTAAACACACCGACTCCTTCAGCTCACAGCTGTGTCTCTGGGTTAGAGAGAGCGGGCAGTCAGAGTGTCTGCAAGGAGGGCCGCGGGTCCATACAAAGTTGGCCTGAACGACTTGGTGTCGACAAGCAGGTGTTTGCCACCGGGCTGCTCACTGAGGGGCAGCCGGCACATTTTTTTTCCCGTTATTTTTTCTATGATTAATTAATCGAAATGAACCTGATATATGGACAGCCCTTAAAAAAATTCAACTAAATTGTGAAATCCCTAAATGGGATGCAGGGGTTTTCTACCATGAAAGTACTGTGATGTAAATAAACATTCTGATTGGTTCTGTTGAACCTTTCCATGTCAAAGGATTTTGGTGGAGAACATACAGTACAAGGTAGAAAACCCTGAAAAGAGGTTATCAATTGACACGCTATTACTCATCAAAGTTCAGTAATACAAACTTAGTCATCCAGCACATTGTGTATCAGTCCTGCATTCAGAAAGGTGTGCACATGTATCAAGGCTGGTAACCCTGCAGAGCCTCTTGTGAGCTGCTGTTCTGTGGGTCAGTGTCTTGTAAAATAAGATGTGTTGTGCTGGAGAGTTAACTGATTTTCTATTGCACGGTTGTGCCTGGGCTGCTGAAGAAGAAAGACAGCTGGAGGCAATGCAAATGACCGAGTCTGACTGGACTCCCAGGAACTGCCTCCTAGCAGAGCCCATGCCACCCGCACACCAATTTTTTTTAAAAATCCTGTTGATATGAAAGCCCAGTTACACTAATTTGCATTATGATGGAAGTGTTTTTCTTCTACAAGAGAAAGCCTTGTGCAATTATTATATTTTTTTCTCTCTCTGCACTACTTTCTCTGTACAAGTACCTCCTGACAGGCGATATTCCCCATCTAAGCTCCTCTGAAAGACTAATTTGATTTGATGGGCTGTGGAGAGAAAAGGCAAGCTGTGTGCATGCGAAAAGAGCCCTCCGCCTCCCTGTAATGAATTAAGCTGTACATTATGCACAGGGGCCTAGACACAGCCGTAGCCTCAGATGTGCGCTCGCCTCGTCTTCAGCCAGCCGTACGTAATTGCCAGAGACTGGTGCATGTCTTAATTCTCAATCCAGGCAGGTGTTAATTCCACTGAGCATAATACAGGTCCACTCAATGACCAAACTGCTCCGATCTGTCTTGTTTTGTGGATTTCAGTGACAGCTCAGGGCCCTAGACACTGGATGTTAACCTAATCTTGTCATGATGCTTCTGTGTAATGTGCAGCTCTCACAGGTCCATGTCCGACCACACTGACCTCAAGAGATGGATGACTCGGAAAGTTATAGAGTCTTTAAAATCTATAGATTCGAGGCAACCTGTCCTTTGACATATTGGTTTAAAGGTGCAATTAGTGACCTTGAACAAATAGGGGCAGCATATCACCAGAGTAACTGCTAACTGCTGCCAACTGTATACTTTTTAAACACCCATAACTGTAGCTACTGTTAGCGCAGTTAGCTGTGCAGTTAGCCGCCACTAGCACAGGAGATTTGGACTGCTGGGAGAAGAGGTTTTCAGACCCAGGGCTAGCTGGTTAGCATGCTGACTAAAATTCTTACATATTGCATCTTTAAAGATTAACTTATGGTAAAAAAAATTCTGAGTTTTCATTATTACCTAATTAATATTGTAATTATTAAATTCTGCATTTAAATTTCTTCTCCAAAACTACATAGTGCCCCTTTAAAAGGTTTCCTCATCTCTCATCAGACTTGTAATTACAATAATGCAAATTAAATAATGACCGCAAGTTTCATCCTCCTCATGTCAAAGCTTTGAATATTCACAGAAAAGAGCCAATGGCATTTGAGCATGAGTAGTAGGGTTCCTTTGTATGATGTAGGCTAGATAAAAAAACTTCCATTTCCACTTCACCTTCACCTTTAAAGTCCACCAAAAATATTTCTGAACAAATTTGAGGCAAGAAATAAGCATCCTGGTTGCTATGATTAAGTGGGAACTAAATCATTGTTTACGTCTCATCTGCGCTTTGAGCTTTGCATATCCTGCTGTCACATTAACTAGCTCAGGCTCATGTTTCGGTGCTCTGATTTGATCTGGTTGAAGGTCTGTCAGGTTGCGTTCAGGGGCATTTTGGTCTGTGCCCGTTGATCATGCCCCTTCAAAATCGAAAATCAATGAGAAGTTTCAGCCTCATTCGAATTTGCAAAATGGTCTGGAGACCCCAAAAGCCATCTCTTATTTGGAAAAGAAAACAAAGACAAATAGGAAAATGATTACAGAAAGTGTAAACATCTTTCTCAGTTTACAATTGTTTCATTTTGACCTATTGTACTTGTTGTAACTGTGTGCACACAGCTCTACTGCAGTGAGAGATTATTGCTGACATTTCAGTTGTGGATACTGTTAGCTTGTTAGCTCTGTTAGCCGCACAGCTAGCAGGACTACCGCCGGAGTGTTGGTGTTTATGCCGCTAGCACAGGAGCTTTAAAACGCTGGGAGAAAGAGGTTTTCAGGCTCAGGGCTAGCTGGTTAGCATGCTAACTTGTTTTCTTCACATTTTCACAAAAATGTAGTTAATTTTGTAATGTTTTAAACTAATAATCATACATACTGCACCTATAACAAAACTATGAACTATTTTGGAAATATCACTTTGGTCTAGTCACTACCCAAGTAGCTGGTCGACAGTCAGTCACAGGACAATACATCCTGCGGGAACAAAACACAGGACAGCCAAATAAAGTCCATTAAATCCGCTGCATAACATAAAGAGCCATCATGACAATATAAAGTCCACGTGATGATGTACATTATCAGAAGATGAAGATGTGCACGAGCGTCTCTCCTCTCTAATGCCAAATATCTTGGACTTGAGGAGGCAGGGACATTTGCTCAGAGACATAACAATCTCAGGTAACAGATGATAATGTAGTTTTGTTCCATAGCAGCTCACACAATTTTCTTGATAAATGAGGCTTTCCAATCTTCCTCAAGTGAATTATCTATTAATGAGCTTCCCATTGATTGGCTTTTGGCTGCGACCGGGGCTTTATAGCCTCTCTGTGTACGGGGAATAAAGAATAAGAAATAAGCACAGTCCTAACTGTGCTCTACATACTGTACAGTACAGGCTGATCCATTTCAACATGATGTATGAGACTGTACAACACTGAAACTCAGAGTGGAAGGGAATTAAAGAAAGTGCTACACATTATTCAATCACTGATTTTGAATCAGTGATATTTCACTGCATTTTCTGCCAACTATCAACATTTCTATATCTATATGTTATATCATTTTATCATCCTTTGTGATGTTAAGATGATAGTTTCTGGTGAATTTGCACCACAAAACAACATTTATGTAATCTCATAAATAAAGTTGTATAATATGTATTATATAAAACTGAGGTCAAGTTGTGTTATTTCAGCTCTGTTTGACGTCTGAGGGTCTGATTGTAGGTATGGGTGGGGATGGGGGGCCCAAAAACAAATATCTGCCCGGGAGTCCCCAACAAAGGTAACTCATGTCAGGTCATGTTGCAAAGCTGGATGATCAGCAGGTCTTTGGGAGGACAAACTGCTTATCTAACCAACCGATGCAAAGTTGAGTCACCAACATGTAGCTGATTTAATTCCCAAATGTGAGACATCAATCCTGGAATATTTGACATAGTTGTAACCCTTGTTTTTTATATTTGAGGATAGAATGACTTCTTTTTAAAACTGAAAAATTACCAATTGGAGAATAAAAAATGTGTATTTTAACACAGATAGTAATACTAGTAATTGCACACTAAATTGCCATTACAACTCAGTGACAAGCCGTGATCATGTGATGTGTTTTGAAATGTTTCCTGCTTTTATACCTGCCTGTGTCTCTCTCCTCCTTTTGTTGCAGCGGGGCTGATCGAACTGCATCACACAGAAGCAGTGATTGAGACATTTTAAGCAAAGAAACTATGAATGACAAAAGTGTAACGCTGCCATCTAGTGACAGAAGAATAGTCCTATAAATATGAAATCAGCACATCATCCAGGAGTCAGTGCTGTCCACTGTGGGGTAAATGTCAGATTGTGTTTGATCTGTCATTTGAGGATGAATTCAGAGTAAATTCAAAATGTGTTGTAACTCAGACGTGAGTTTCCTGACAGTGGATGAAGTCATGGATGAAAAACTGGCTAGTCATTTTGCAAAAAGAAGTTAGAAGTCTGTTTTAAATCTTCACAACAGATGCTTTTGGTTTATGCCTCCACAGATAGATAACACAGATCTGAAAGCCTGATAATTAATATTACAATCTTGACATCTGATACAATACTATAACTTTCCATGAGCATACTCTCAATCTCATTGATTTAAACTGAGCTCTGCTGCCCTCAGCTGGGTGGCTTTAGCAGTAAAGTACTGTACTCCTGCTATAGAAAAATACAGTTTGTTTTTGTTTTCTTTCCCATATATCTTCAGGACTTTAGAAGTTTGCATATGGTGCTTATGTGCCTCTTTAGATTGTGTTTATATTAATGGTTTCCAGCTGTGTTCATGCTTCTTTGGTTCAATAAAACTGATCAAACTGAACTTTTTTCAAAGGCTGAAACTGTTCATGTGATATATTTCTCAATCAGGATATTTCTGTTTGTCTCCATCACTGTAAGTGACATTAACCAGACTCACAAAAATCAGGAAAACAGGCAGCAGATGAAAGTGCCTTTTCCACTCTCACTGAGCTCAAACAGATCACAGTAAGATGAGTTTAACAATCAGGCACTGCAGTGACCTCCCTCAGCCCCTCCGAGACCTCTGTGATAAATGAGCCTGTTTCTTTCATGTCACACCATCCAGATTATTAGCACACACACACACTGCAGCAGCGGTGGGACTTTAAACTGAAGGTGTGTGTCGGTTCATTTCAATAAAACTTTCTCTCGTCTGTTTGTTGGCTCGTTTTAACCACCAACACATGGCTGTTATTAATGGTGCTTTAAATGTGATGAACTATGTATAACTATATGTGGAACACAATACTTTCTGCTTATTGTTGGATTTATTAAATTAATTCCCAAGATTTGATGCAATTATGTGTCAAAAAGGGGGTTTGGAGCATTTATACAGAAATCACACTCAGATGTTGAGAGATGACGTGTGTGTGTGTGTGTGTGTGTGTGTGTGTGTGTGTGTGTGTGTGTGTGTGTGTGTGTGTGTGTGTGTGTGTGTGAACTAGAAGTAAACATCTTATTAAAAAAAGTTTAATTATAACCTGAATAAATGTTACTGTTAACATTTGTTTATCACACACATGCGGTCTGTTTTGTGTTGCTTGCTCAAAATCATTTTCAAAATAATGTTTCTTACTATTTAGGAGTAAAACGTCAGAGATCCTGTGAACAAAACGTATTATTCTCCAAAAAATGAAGAAGACATTTGCGAGAAGATTTTGTCGAGCAGCTAAATAATCAGCATCTGTCTGTCAGTTAATTAATTAATTAAATAATTAATTAATTAATGGAGGCGACGTGGTTCGATGTATTTTTCTGCAGTGTCGTGAAGTAAAAGCTGTTTCATCAGAAGAACCGTGATGTGTTTTTGACGACAGTTTCTATCTTCTAAGTGTTGGTTTGTTTTTTTCTGTAAAGTTTTTAAATGTCCTATCAGCGTTTTTAAAGTTTTCCAGCTCAGCCAATCAGAACCGAGCAGTCACTAAATACTGACGTATTCATCCGGCTTTATTATTCCAGTCTGATTTCAGCTCGACCTCACTGGTAAAACAAAACAAAGGTTCAGGAGTCAGTGGTGGAAAGTAAGCTCTTTAAGTACATTTATTTAATTAGTGAACTTACTTTGAGGTACTTTTACTTTGAAATGAAATGGCATAGTATATGTTTAGGATAGGACTTTTAATTTCACTACATCAATCGAATAGATGTTGTTATTTTACAGATTAAGATTTCATTTATCAAATATGATACTGTGCCATAGATTAAAACATCAACACATGCAGCTAAAACACTTTATAATAACCCTCAGAAGTAAATGTCACGTGTGTAGTTAACTAAACTTCAGTTAATAGTAACTTAACTGTTGACAAACAATTAAATGCATTAATAAAGCGACAATAAAGGTTTATAAACATCGTCTGCAACTTTGTGACGGCCATCCAACTGTTTATTGATTTATTAACCAGCAACCAAATAAACAAACGGTTTATAAAACATTTCATTGTTTGTAAATGGTTAAATAACTAGTAACTACAGTTGTCCAAAAAATACTAAAACTTGTCTCAAATAAAAGTTATAGCTTATAATAGGCTAAAGGGAAAACAAAAAGTCAAACATATCGGTGCTTGTTTTTTTTTAGCCTGTTTTCGTTGTGTAATCTGACACAGTCCAACCAAACAGGCTCAAAATTACATTTTAAATGAGCTCCAGTCGCCATTTCTCAACTGACAGTGGTTTGTTAAAGTTTAATAAAGTTTAAATATTTAAAGCCATAAGTTATCAGCCAACATAGCCCATCTATAATCCTCTTTTTGTGCAGACATTTCATTCATTTTAAGTTTAGTAAAAAATGTCGATAACAACCAATTTTACACTCGTGACGCGTCCCTCTCTCTGCTGCGGGCCTGTGAGCGCGCCACGGATAAAGTTTTTTCAAAAACATTAAAAAAAAAAAAAAAGATGCTTTCACTGAACAAAAACGTGAGACGGCGATTAAAAATAAATCCCTGTCAAGTTGTCAGATCGGAGTCGGGGGGTTGCGGGTTGGACTCCCAGGGCAGCGGAGGACTTGCGTGACAAGAGGAGAGAAAACACGAGACTTTGTGAGGAAATCTGTCCTGCGGGCAAACATGAAAGTGGACGCTTTCATCTTTTCTGTTTCTTGCTCTGCTCCTTTTGCATGTATGTTTAATCATGAGAGATGGATCTGAGAGTCCGCGGAGACCGAAGAAGAAGAAGAAGAAGAAGAAGAAGACGACATGTTTATTGCTGTCTTGAGGGAGAAACCGAGAAAATGGGGACATTTGTGACTTCTTCTGTAGAATAGCAGAGCATTATTAGTTGATTGTATTTATTTTTTATTCAGTCACTTGAAAACTTTGGCTGTGTAAACACATACTTTGATAACTTTATCATAACCATAATTAATAAATGTTATATTTATAGTTAATCAACATTTAGTTAGGCCTAATAGTTATTTCACTTTAAATACACACAATTGTTAAGTAATTGTTTATTGTTAAAGTTGCAACTTATGTTTCTTTGTAAATGTTTAATAAATATTAAAATAAATAAAGTTCAAATATAAACATTATTTGGATGTCAGCTGATGATTATAAACATTTACAAATGCTTTATAAATTGTTTATAAAGCATTTTATTGACTTTACTTGGAAAAAATGGAGGAAACCAATTACCTCAAAATCACAAAGTAGACTTATAATTTGAAGTTGTTAAAAACTCACACAACTCAAATAAAAGTCTACTTTACTTGGTAATTTTGGGGTAATTGGTTTCCAATTTTTTTAAGAGAAGTCAACTTTTTAAATTTTAAAGTGTAAAGTTCAATGAACTATAAATTGACAATTTATTAATGACAGTTATTATAAAGTACCGAGTTTTTTATTCATACAAGTTCATATGATAGTACAGAGTAAAATCTAACAGTGACTTTACTTTTAAAAAATGAAGGAAACCAATTACCTGAAAATGAAAGTAAAGTAAAGTAGTCAAATCATTTTTAAGTTGTTAAAGCTTTTTAACTGGCACAACTTAAATTTAATAGTCAACTTTACTTGGTAGTAAAGTCAACTTTAAATTTACAGTGTAACAAATATAGACAAAGCTTAACTTTTGAATTTTTATTGCATCAAGACATTTTTTTTAAGTTAATAAAACAGCATTTTTATCAATATTCGACACACTAATTTTCCTCATTCAGGTCAGTTCAGCAGTAACAGTAGTGGTAAAAGGAAGCCCACATCGAGGACTGCTCTAATAGCCCTTGCACTCCCAGCTATCCTTCAGGGCCATGATTTATTGAAAAATACGGACCCTGTGTATAAGCTAATATGACAGAAGTGCTTTGACCTCGGGGGGCAGTGCACTCTCCACGGCAGTCAGCTGCTACCTTGAGTGTGCGCCGCTTCTTTCTCACGCGATTCCTCTATTTAAGGGGTCTTCAGCTCGATAACCGCTTTTTGCTTTATTTAAGCTGGCATGTTAGAAAAGATCTGAACCGGAGAGTCCCGGGGTCAGATAGAGTGCGTTCAGGTCAGCAGGAAGACAGGTAAGGAAAAGGCTCTATTTAAAAGGCATCTATCTGGTTAAAAGCCTTGAAAGTTTGAGCATTTATCAACAAGTTTTTTTATCAAGAATCAAGTTCTACATGAAGACTTGACCCCAGTTCCTGGCAGAGCAAAAGACATTAGTGGTATTACAGGGAGGCTGATGTTTTCTCATTGATCTGATGTCCCATAAGCCTTAGGTATTTGTGGCAGGCCTGTAATCCATCAGAAGTGCTCCTTCTTTCCCACCCAGAGGGATAACATGTTTCCTGTGGAGGTATATTGTACCTGCTGGGCTGCACTTATCTCATGCGATTAACCTCGATCACTTTAGCATGCATGGGAAAGAGCCTGGTTGAATTCTGAGGTGGATAAAAGTCATTTTTCTGAAGATAAAGACACTAAAATCTTATTTTTTCTCCTTTTAAAATGTATTATGTGTATTTTTCTAGCTTTTGAGGAGAGAATGTTTTCTTTCAGACACAACAAAGGGGTGGATGTGTGGTAATAGGCCTTAAATATCAAGCTTTTTCCTTCCTTTGTGCTGAACTGACAAGCTGGCTCTAACAGGGGTTAATTTGCCGTTCAAGGGTTAAACAAACGGGCATTAGTTTATTCCAGCTAAAGCTCAAAAGTTTTCTTTTAAGGCTTAAGAGATAACACTCAAACTAAAAAAAAAAAGACTAAAAACAACTTTTATTAACAGCCTTTTGTGTGAGTCTGCAGACGCTTTTGCAATAAACCAAACAGCTCCCAGAATGCCCTCTTGGTTTGTCCCATTGAATTTGGGCTCCGGGTGCAGTAAGGTGAGGGCTAATAGGGATTAAGGAGCAGAAGTATGTGTCACTTTCGATGCTTGTAATCTCAGAGTGTTCTTTTTGGAGTTCGGGAGCAGGTATAAAACGCAGATTAAGAAGCATTTCTGATAAGTGACAGCGGGAGCCCGGAGGTCTGTTTTCACGCAGGGTCCAACGCTGACCTATTTGACACAAACCGCCAGGGAAACAGCATGTTTAAAATCTCATCTGATGGGAAACAAATTCAGGGTTTTGAGTGAGAATAATATTAAAAGGAGTACTGGTGAAATAAAACAGAAATAAAAGCACAGAAAAGGAGTTGCAGGAGAGGCTTTTAAAATCAGACATGTTCATCAATAGCTCCACGCTCAATGTGACATAAAGGGGCCTTCTGGTTGACTGCCTCCGTGCAGGCCGACCTAAGATGTCTGGACCTTGCTGACCTCATACACACTATAGCGTTGTAGGCCGTGGCTTTAACCTCAACAGCTTGCGTCGTCCATTATAGGGCCAGTAATGATGTAGAGGATTCCCCAGCAGGCTATTATTAATACAGTGATTCTTATCCTGCAGGAATAATGATACTGGATTAGAAACCGGATTAGAGTTCATGACGGTTTTGTAATGGATGAGCTGTCATCAGGAAATCAAAGTAATCAGCAGCATCGGACTGTGGCTTTAAAATGATTTTTATTAAAGCTAATTACTCAATTTACTTAACAACTATCTCGCTCAAAGATAAAAAAACAAAAAAGGTAAATAGTAAATAATCTTCTCTGTGATTTTAAGCTACTTTAAACTTACCTTACACTACATTTCAGAGCTAAATATTGTAGTTTTTACTCCACCGATATATCGACACTTGAAACAAAAAGGGGCAGGGTATCACCAGAGTAACCGTTAACTGCTAACATAGCTGCTGTTAGCTAGTAAGCTCAGTTAGCTGTGCAGCTAGCGGTCGTGTTAGCTGACTCTGCCCGGACTGGGAGCTTGTTGCACTGGGAGAGTGTTGATCTAGCTGGTTAGCATGCTAACTTCAATAGATATCTCTATAACACAATACATAGGTATTGGTAAACATTGATTTTTTAATGTTTTGAAATTATTTTTTTTTACATATTGCACCTTTAACTGATACTGTGCAAATGACGATTTTAAATATAAAACACACACTTAGCGCATAAAACATGCCTTTTTATTAGCTAACAATAACAATCTTCTTCCTTTTCAAAACCTGGTTACCCACAATGCAACGAGCCACTGAGTGACATCACTGGAGGCAATTTATCAGATTACATTTAGCTTCCTCTGGAGCCACAAATGGCTTTATACTACCTTTATTTTTTTTACACATATGCAGTTGTGCTCCCCAAGACCTGTAAACACACTTTAATGTGTAACATTGGTGGAGTTACTCTTTAAACATACAAGGGACTTTTAACTGGTCTAGAAACAGTCTCAGTCTTTGTATAATTCTACTGTATACTCAGTCTTTATGTTTGAAACTGGGTCAGATTGGGACTAATCTGGGTCAGATTCGTCATGATATTAAAACTGTTTTTATAGCAAAGTGCTGAGGATGAATTGAGGAGTCCCACAGCCTGAGGAAAGAATCTGGTGGTACTAAAACAAAGTTTACTCTTTGTCTCCCTCAGTGGCCACCAAAATCAACAAAATCTACTTTCTTCTTCCACCACTACAAATAAAAGTCAGATCTTACCACAGCAGGTAAAAATGTAAACATTGAGCCAAATGTTGAAGAGAAAGAAAGGAGTTCCTATCCTTGGTGTCTGTGCTCCAGGAAATGTAGAGGTTAAGTTCCTCATTGCATCATATGTACCTTGTAAAGCCGCAGTGCCATCATTAATTAGGAGATCTTGAACATGCCTTGCTGCAATGCCTCCCAATGAGGCCAGACAGGAAAGGAAGTGTTAGGTTATTGTGGCATGAGCTCATTTTCTAACTTGCTTCAGACTGACACAAAAACATGTCGGTCTAAATTATTGTTGGGGAGAAAAAACATCAGAAAGCAACATTTCCCATCATTCTGCATCTTTTATAAAGACCCTGCGAAATAGTTCTAAAGTAAAAAAGGATGTGAGTTTGTGAAGCGTATCTAAATGCTAAAAAAAATTAGTCAACATGGCTGGAGATCTTAAACCAGTGGTTCCTAACCTCTGGTTCAGGGCCCCACAGAGAGGTCATCAGATAAATCAGACAGGTCAGAGGGCAAAAATAGGAAAGATTAAGTTTTATTTCAGCTTTATTGGACTTTTCTCTTATCTTTGTTGTTTTCTTTTTAAATATTGCATAGTTTTATTCCTTGAAAAAAATATTTTAATCTTGTGATGACGGGATGCAAAAAGTAACTGCTTCAGCCTGAAGGCCCTCAAAACATATTTTATCCCTTACGAGATATGATTCCTACATGAACACATATAACACACTAGAGTTTGAATAGTTTTGGTTATTAAACACAAGATATTAATGCTTTTTATCTCTTTGCCATTCTAACTGGTTTGAGGTGGGCGGGGCCTCATTAAGATGATTATGATGTCACATAATTCTAAGCACCAATCAGGATCCAACTACAATCTGATGACAGTTAGTTGGTTGTTTGGTCACTGTCAATCAAATCTGATTTGAAACCCAAACAGAACTCTTAATTATTAAGCGCTTACTAAATAATATCTAAAGATTTAGTTTAATTAAAAAGCTGCAATATGGAAGAATTGGGCACCTGTCAAAATTCATACTCCAAACAAACAGGGGGCATCGTATCACCAGAGTAACTGCTAACTGCTGCTAATTGTAGCTGCCATTAGCTCAGTTAGCTGGGAAGCTAGCTGTTTGGACAGGGAGCTCAGGGACTAGGGTACTTGTATTGTTTAGGAGCTTGGCTAGCTGGTTAGCATGCTAGATATTTCTGGAACACAATACATAAACATAATGTTAAAACTACTATTTATTTACATTTCATTGATAATTTCAGTGAATCTTTGAACATTTTCTACCAGAAATTCTTACATACTGCCCCTTTAATGTTTACTTATTGAAATATGAATATCTAATGTTATAGAGAAATACTACAGCCATGTTTTGGGGGCTTTAGGGGTCATAAACAAAACAGGTATAGGGTGTCTTAAACTTTGCATTTAATAGAATGTGTGTAAATTTTCTTTAACAAAAGATATGCTGTGTGTGTTTTTATTTATAGATTCAATCAAACAGTGTCTTCATTTTAAGCCAAATTATTCTTTCAACTTTAAAAAAGACTCATAACAGTGAGAACAAACCTTAGATTAGTATAAAATTAATAGTTTAAGCCACTTAAAATTTCCACAATATTATTCTACATATAACCCTTCTCCTGTATTACAATATTAGCTAGAACTACTGAACGTATTGCGTGTATAATGTAGACTACACAGTGTAAGACTGATAAATATACATAGTGTTTTACATGTCTTAATTTGTATGTCACCTTCTCATTTGGTATTTTATATGAAAGATTTATATAATAATGTCCACGGAGGTGTTACACCCCAACCACAATCCAGAGTATTAGGTTGATAGGCTATTACGGGCAAAGAGGCTTTAATAAAGTCAATTTAGTGGCACAAAGAGAACAATTGTGAGTAATTCCTCTGAGAAAACAAGCGGTTTGTTGTTCTCTGCCTCTCCTCGCTGACGCCTGGTCAGCTGTGCAGGAACTTCATCCGCAGACAGACTCTGCTCAGTTTCCTCCTTTAGGACTCTTCAATATTTCTCACAGTTCCTGCACCATGTTTTCTTTACAAAAGTGATGTAGAAAAAGAGTTAGATTCAATAAAGTAGCCTGAAAACCTTCAGCCTGGAATGTCTGAGCATTTGTTCAGAGCTACTTACACATGAAAGTAAGCTTTTCATAGTGTTTAAATCCTATTATCACTCCAAACACAGTGGTGGTTTACTCCCCTATTCACAGCTTTCGAAGCTGACTAAACATTTTCCACCTTCAGCATTAATTAACTCATGTTAAGCTGCAACGCACTGTCACTCCATCTACGGACATTCAGGGTCGTGGGGGCTCTTTCCAAGAAAAAGGAATAAATTTATTCTTGGTGGATAAGCGAGACTTGAGTGTTCATATTAGGCTTTAGAGAGATTTCTTAACCCTGGTGAAATGCCTCTGTCTCAGCCTGTTAATCAGTTTGAAAGTGAGACAGTGTTTTGAGGCCTGTGTTGGGGCTACACTGCACTGATTGGTCCTTTGAGCCGGCCGGAGGGAGGAATAACATGTTCCCATACACGAGCAAGATGGTGTTGAAACTGTTTTTATTTTGTGAACTCATTTTTTATACTTAATAACATGTTTGTTCAAGTTATGAAATTAACTTTAGTTTTGAAAGTCCCCCTTTCACTGTAAAATGATTTCAATTTTTGTTACTTCACTTGGATGTTCAGCACTAGAAGGCTGTTATCACATCCATCTGTTAGAGAAGGAAAGTTCCTCCGTTCTCACCTTTTGGATGTGTTCGCACGAGCCAAATTTGTGACATCACAACTGGTTTGGAGCCAGTAGTGACTCATATGCATATGCAGCTTAGACAAGTGTGATATCTAAACTTAAAGCCTCCAGGTCACAAACACTGAGAATGGGCTCTCTAGTGAAGAAGGAGACATCTTGTGACTTGTTATTATTTGCATATTTATATCCTACATTATGGGTTTTTTAATGAGCAAAAAGGAATAGATGTCATTAAAAAAACTAATTAAAAAGAAAAACCATATCAGACACAAATTATTAATCAACATTTTTATATTTCTTAAAAGGTACAATTTAGTTTAATTACGAATTGGACCTTTAAAGGGGCACTATGTAGTTTTTGGAAAAGAAATTCAAGCTCATTACAATATTAATGAGGTAATAATACAAACTCAGAAATATATATTTTTTCCATAACTTAATGAACAAGCTGTTCTCAGAGGAAAATAAGGTCCCAGAACACTGTTTGAAGCTAGAAAGGTGGCAGGGTCCGCCAAACATAAACAAAGTAAAATGGTATGAAATAGTGTTGTCCTTTAAGGTCAGTTTGTTTATTCAGTCATGAAAACAAAGACAGTTTGTTTATTTAGTTTGTTTAGGAATAGAGATCTTTCTCTTCTGCTTAAAATTTCTTCACAAAAACTACATAATGCACCTTTAAAGCATGTCTTCAGGGGATGTTTAAAAATGAATTCATTTATTTGAGCTTTTTTTTAAAAAAAATTTAAAAAGCAAGTTGCAGATCTTAGACCACAGCTACGTTGGATTTATAGACCTTAACATTTTAAAAAGGTAAATGAAAATAAAACTAATTAAACAACTTTTAAATTAACAGCTTTATCTGTTCAGCTGTATCAGGGCTCAACCTTTTTTTAAAAACATTTTTTATAGTATAAATATCAAAGAGAAATATTTTTTTCGCAGGTACAAATTGAAAAATTAGAATCTGATTCGAGTCTGGCTTAACATGATTGGTATTGATCAGCTATTAACAGGTCCAATATGTAAGACTGATTTTGGAGTCTCATTTCCAACTCGTCAAATACTGACGACTTTTCGGGTCAAAGCTTCAGTATTTGAGTTGGGAATTCTTAGAAATTGGACCTTTAATTTCATATATAATAAGTCCACTGTAAATAATAATAACATATGTCGTACAAAACACGTTTTTGTTTTGTTTTTTTCCAATTTCATGCTTCAGTTCTTTTTAAAAAATATATATTTCAGGCCTTTTGTTGCTTGTTTTTAATGAGTTGAGCAGGAGAAAGAAAGGATTGGCGTGTTTTCTTTTTCTGTGTTTTCGAGAATGGAAAGTCAAAGTAGTCTGACTACTAGTCGTCTAGTTGGACGACCCGAAAAACATTTTTATGGTGATTATAATTAAGCTTGTATTTAGACAGATAGCGTATGCAAGTGTAGTTTTAGGTGCAAAACAGATTATTAGTCTTGACGTATGACATGAAGAGAATAACAGAGTCAACAGATACAGTGTGCATAATAAATCTAAAGTGTGCATGCACAGTTGTAGCCAATAGGCGGTACTGTGCCTTTCTCCATGAAGCTCTCTGCATCTCCAGCCCTGAGGACAACACTGTGTCTCTGCTTTGCTCTCTAGTTGACCTAAATACAACATCTACGCTCCCTCAAGGCAGACGATCACACAGCCTCCAAGAGAGGCTCTGAAGAACGAGACAGTCTAGAGGTTTTTTTTTTTTTTTTGGGAGTAATCGTCTCCTCAAGACGAGATTTCTGTCTGGACCTTTTACAGTTGAGCTCTCTGCGCTCACGGGCTGCGTCGGGATGGTTCACACGGAGCAGGAGACACTCCTGGCTGGAAACGAGACACATACCCTGGAATGATTTTATAATATCTGGGATTTTATTAAAATTTTAAAAAAGGTGAGAATCAGCCTGGGAGAGGACTGACGGAGTCAAAATGCTTGACGATAAAGCGCCGAGATCGAAGCTGGGACCTCTGTCGAGAGCTTCCTCTTTTTACATTGAGAATTTGCTGGGGAATACATACAGAGCGGCATCCGAGGAGGAGCAGGTGGAGAACCAGGGTGTTAAAATGACCGTCCACAGCCGGACAGTCTGTCCCGGACTGGGAACAAAACGTGTGGACGGCGGTGAAGTGCTGAACTGGAGCGGGACATCACCAAACAAAGCGCACAACACCTCGAGAAGTGAGACAATCTGTCAGTATTTGTATTTGTTTCATAAATTACTGCTTTAATTGTCTGTACATTCGGCCTGGAGTGGTTTACAGAGATGGATCGTGGTTAAAAGCGGCCCTCATTATTGTTAGAACAATAATCCCTAGGGAGCAAATCAGTAAGAAATCGCAGTTACAGATTTCATGCTCAAACAGTACAAATCTCCCCAATCCGTGCGTAAAAGTCCCGTTCTTTAATAGGCCACAAGTGGACATGGAGCACATTTCATCGTCCTTTTTTTCGTGCGTAAAATATCCCAATTATCAGCCCAGCTAACAGTGTTTGGCATCCAAACAACTATTTCAGTCTGATGCTTAAAATAGACCGGAGCGGATGCGTATTTGTAATGTTGGGCAGGACAGAGAGCGGGAATGCGCAAATTTGATGCAAAATGTGAAAGATATTCTCAAAATAAAGCCTGAACAGTGCGCAGGATTTATTTCTTCACGTTCCCCGCAGGTCCGCACACGGAGCCCGTGCCGACGAGCGAGCGGGATTCCCCAACTTCATCAGGGCGGGCGGAGGAGACCGAGGAGCCGGAGGCGGAGAGGGGGGACGACAGTTTGACGGATGACAGGGAGGAGGAGGACGCGCGCTCCTCCTGCCTCTCCCGGGAGGACAGCTGCGATACAGGTGAGACCAAAGTGCTATCATAACCTTTATGAAAAAAAATAAACTGTCAGCGCTTTTCTCTGCGGCCTGCAAAAAAAGGGCATGCACCACGCATGCGCTCTACTCCTAAAACGGTTCCTCGGGCGTGATTTGTCGTCTCATCCAAAAATGTAAAATACAGGTTGGTTTGACTCTGATGAACTGGAGGTTTTTTTTATTCTTGACCGAAGACATCAAAACAGGTCCAAACAAGTTTTGCGTTGAGTTGCAGGGCCCAGTGAGGGAAGAACTTCACCAGGCACCGCCTGAGTTAAAATTGAAAAAATAATAAATAAATAAATGAATCGGTCTTTTAATGTATTTCTTTTGTTCCCCATCAGTCACGGAAGTATCAGTCCATATCATTTCAATTCAGTATCTACAGTTAAGTGACACATCGTGTTACATGGAGGCTGTAAAGTGCCATATTGTGTTTCGGCTCATAAAAAGACAATTTGCTATAAACTTTTAAACAAAAAAGGGAAACCGAGACTGTGCTTCGTACAGAAAGCCTAAAACCTGTTTATCCTTCTGCTACACACAACTTTATTGCAGCCAAATGATGCGTTGCTGCTGCTGAAACTTAAAATGAAAACAACAGCTCAGCACAAATCCTGTTTTGTAATAGTTGTGTTTTTTCTCACAAAGGGTTTGGCAATATGATGATAAATCGTAAAGTGATAAAAATGTATAAATCGTCAGTGATGTCTCGATGCCATTTACATGGCATGCAGACGATCCTTGTTATAGTGCTTGTTGCATTAAAGGAACAGTTCACCCAAAAATGAAAATTCAGTCACTACTCACCCTCATGTCAACGGAAAGTCAGGTGACGTTTCTGGGGCTTCACAGCAAAACAGTGTTGCAGCATTCTCCTAAATAACTGAAGTAGATGTCGACCTGTTTTGTCAACTTGTTAAAATATAGAAAAACAACAGAAAAAAAATCAAAAAGGCTCCCTACTGCTCATCAGGCATATTTCTAGTCTGGACGCCTTGAGATCCCAAACTGAATTAAAAAGACGTGATTTGACGTGCTGTCGAGCTTGTGCACCCGCTTCGGACAGGGTGCGCTAGCACTTTTAGCTTAGCATCTACAGTGAAGATTTTGGTTCTAAAAAGGGTGTAAATAACTTATTTTCAAACCAATTCCAGAGACTTGAATTGCACCAGATGAGCTGTTTGGATCCATTTTATGTTTTACTGTTTGTGTTTTACATTTTAAAACAAGTCCCCATCTACTTCAGTTGTTTTTGAGAATGCTGTAACGCTATTTTGCTGTGAAGCTCCAGAAATGTTTTATAAACTTCGAAAAACTTCACCCAACTTTCCGTCCTCATGGAGGCAAGTATAAAATGTCTGAATTTCCATCGTTGGGTGATTTTTCAGGTATATAATTCCCAACTGTTTCCATCTGCTTATTTTAAAAATAAACTATTTCTCAATTGACTTTGCAAAAACTTTACAGAGTCAACTTTGCCACAGTATATATCACAGTAACCTAACAAGAAAGAAAATGTATTCATAACACCCCATTAAAGCTGCACTGTTCCTCCTTTCAGTGGACGTGAAAGTGGCGAGGAAGAAAAAGACCCGCACCGTGTTCAGCCGGAGCCAGGTCTTCCAGCTCGAGTCCACCTTTGACCTGAAGCGCTACCTGAGCAGCACGGAGCGAGCCGGGCTGGCCGCCTCGCTGCAGCTCACCGAGACCCAGGTGAAGATCTGGTTCCAGAACCGCAGGAACAAGTGGAAGAGGCAGATTGCTGCCGACATGGAGGCCAGCAGCGCCGCCGTCAGCTACGCCACCCAGAGGGTCATCAGAGTTCCCGTGTTGTATCGCGAGAACGTCGCTGCGCCTGTGACGCTGACCAGCCTGCCTCAAGTGTCGCCTCCAGTGGTCGGCTTCTCTAATTCTCTCAGCTATCCATTGACTTCACACTTCACACATCCGGTATCGTTCTTAACACAACAGATGACCGGACTGGTGTGACTTTAAGGAGAGAGCTTGTGACTCTTTTGACACCAATTAATCACATAAAGATGCTGCAAAAATAATAATTTTAGATTAGAAGTTGAGTCATCTTGTGTGGTTCCTTAAAGGTCCACTATGTAGTTTTGGGGAAGACATTTTAGTCAGAAGAGAAAGATATCTGTTGACTGATTTTTTAAATAAACAAACAAACTTTCTTTGTTATCATGACTGAATAAACTGACAACAAACTGACCTGAAAGGACAACACAATTTCATACTGTTTTACTTTGTTTATATGTGGCGGCCCCTGCCATCTTATTAGCTTCAAACAGTGTTGGGACCTTATTTTCCTCTGAGAACAGCATGTTTATTCAGTTATGGAAAAAGATAAATATTTCTGGTTTGTGTTATATTGAAATTCTGAGTTCTCCAAAACTACATATTGCCCCTTTAAGACGTTTTCTAGAAGCAACTCCAACAGATGCAGCCAGATTTAGGTAAAAGGTGGATCGTTCATCTATAGGAAGCCACCATGATCCTTGCTGCTTTAAAAAAAATCCTTTAAATGAGACCGTTTCTCCCTGTTAGCAGTGTTTTCATTTTCAGTTCAAGTCATTTTGAGATTGAGTGCTAGATACAGTGACTGTGAAGGAAGCTGCCCACAGGGGGACATCTCACGCCAGGTCACGCAGGTTTTAAATAGAGCTCTATTTTGTGATGATTTTGCACAGAGATCGTTTGGATCATCCACGCGTACGGAATAAAAATACGGTCAGATTTTGAGCTTGTGAATCAAAAGTCAACTCTGTGTGAGACATTCAAGAATGTAAATGTGTAGAAAAGATATCAACTATCAACACAAAGAAAGATGTTTGTGAGAAAAGCAGGGGAATATGAAACTCAAAGTTCCCAGATGTCACACGTGAACTTTGATTTTTGACCCCTGCCTTATTAGCCAAAAAAAGGGCAAATTGTTGCTCTTTTAAATGAACTTCTACTTTCTGCTTCATTTCTAACTTGACTATCTCATGAAGAGGTTTGTTGAAATTCTTTCTCAACATTAAATCATGAGCTCTGAATCTTTTTTGACCCTGATCTGACCCCGTACACTTGGGGAATATTATGCAAAGTATCCTCGGACCTGTCTACGAAACGTAGAAACGTAGAAAAAGACAGCTGGTGTTTGTGAAGTCTGATCTTTTGATAGCCGTGAGCACGTTATTAGCTATATATTCTTGGACACAGTTTTTTATTTAAGAGGATTTTAATACAGACTTTTGTACACTGATAATGTTCACGTGTGAATAAAATGTATGCACAGATTGTGTTGTGGTTTCCTCTTTTGTCACATGTAAGAAATGTAGCCTGTATATGCTTTAAGGTTGTGTTGAAGTTGGATTAAAGAGAGGATCAAGTTTACAGCAGATCAGTCACAACAGATACATCAGTCTGCTGGAGAAAGTCAGTGTTGTTAAGCTCATGGCCCCTGAACGCAACATTTCTCTTTAGGTCCTGTGACTCTCATGCCCTCAGTAGTTAGAGAGTTGTCAAGCTGTCATGTGAATGTGGCACAAAAACCAACAATATATCAGTCTTTGACATCTCATGGCCCACTCTGAGTATGAAACAAACCCCACAGTGATGCTGAAAGTTAAAGGGAGTTCAAAGGAGCTCAGTTTTCAAGGAGCAGGCATGAATGTCGATGACAGGAAAAAAAAGTGTTTAAAGCTACAATATGGCAGCCAGACGTAAATCTGCATCCCGCCCTCATCTGCCCCACAACCTTCACCAATCACAAGCTGCTAAACCGCAGTCTTCCGGGTCGGTGAAGGACGTCGCGCCGGCTCCTCCTGCGCCGACTGATAGTCGCGGCCGAGGAGCAATGGTGCTCGGAGCGTCCGGAGGCGCGCCGGTGTTTTCGGGATTCTCGGAGGAGCGGATGAAATGCCGGGGAACATGAGCAAAGAGGACGCCCCGAGTCGGAGCGCTTCTTTGACGTTCACCATCGACAACATCCTCAACCTGAAGCGGCGGGACGGCGGAGACCTGGACGGCTCCAAGGAGCAGAAGAAGGATTTCCAAGCGCGGTGTGATGAGCTGTGGGACGTCCGGAGGAGGCGCGACAGCGGGTCGGACGAGACAGGTAACTGGGAATTTAATAAGAATACAGATAAAGCAAGAGATTAAGAAAGTTTATAGCTACATTTTATAAAGAAAAGACAGGCTGAGGCTCAGAGAGCAGCTTAAAGGTAGAATGATGCGCAAAAGCAACAAACTGATAGTTTTTCATAAAAATGAAGGCGGACTGGGTTTATTTATAAATCAGGCAACATCAGTTATTGTGCAGCTTCTTCTTCAAGTGTGAGTGTGCCTTTACCGCTGCATCAAAGCA
This sequence comes from Pagrus major, assembly GCF_040436345.1. Taxonomy (NCBI): domain Eukaryota; kingdom Metazoa; phylum Chordata; class Actinopteri; order Spariformes; family Sparidae; genus Pagrus; species Pagrus major. Next base: position 21,812,633 of record NC_133224.1, on the reverse strand, counting down.
CGTTTTGTCGCTTCATTCACAGCGCAAACGAAGCCCAGCGCGCACCGTGTGGACCGCGGGGAGGACACGCCGCCGCTGAGCGCTGGCTCCTGTCCCGGAGCGCAAAGTGCGCACACCGCCGAGGACGCGTCCGAGCAGCAGCAGCAGCAGGTCACCGCGGACACTGACAAAGCCATGGTGAAGAAGAAAACGCGCACCATCTTCTCCAAGAGACAGATATTCCAGCTGGAGGCCACTTTTGACATGAAGAGGTATCTGAGCAGCTCGGAGAGAGCGTGCCTCGCCAGCTCCCTGCAGCTCACTGAGACCCAGGTGAAAATCTGGTTCCAGAACCGGCGCAACAAGCTGAAGAGACAGCTATCCACGGACATGGAGGGGCCGCTGGCCGCCGAGCACCTCTCGGAGGCGGGAAAAAACGTGCAATTACCGACTTTTTACAAAGACAGCAGCAGCCTGCTGGGAGGATGTTTGTTACCCATGCCTTTCCCTGTCGTGTACCCGACCGCGAACGCTGCGCCTTACATCTACTTCTCCAACACTGGCAAATATTTCGGCCTGTTTGACGCAGACTGACGATATGTTTTTTTCCTCCTCTGTTTGGGATGTGGACACAGTCAGCTCTGTTCTGTTTTTTATTTTTATTTTTTTACTTTATAAAAAAAATCTCCCAACTTTGATGTCAACATATCAACTAATCCAAGACATGCATGTGACACTTTTCGTCCTTATTATTATTATTATTATTATTATTATTATTATTATTTTCTGGTGCTGATACTAAATAGAAAGTTTATGTGCATGCATTAAAGTTCCTCTGCAGTTTTATTTGGCGCAGTCATGTCATCTGAATGAATGTACGCTCATGTTTTCTCTCGGAGGGATGCTGCACCAACATGTAACCCCGCAGTAATATTTGTTTTCTCTCATCTCCTGAGTGTTTTTTTGTTTATTTGTAACTCTTGTCTTTTTTTAAATGAGTTTCTGTGGAGCAATTTATATTGCCTTATTATTAGGCTATTATTATTATTATTATTATTATTATTATTATTATTATTATTAGGCCAATCGCTTGTTTCCACTTGACCTTTCATATGACAGACTGTGAATACAGTAAGTATATCATGAACTATGACGAATTTTGCAATAAAAAGTGTAATATTTGCAATTTTATCAGTGTTTTTGACTCCACTCATATTCCGACAGAAGACGGTGGAACAAATTTCAACATCTGATTAGTCACCGTGTTTCATTCTGTGTTTTTATTTTTATTTTGTGCATTTGGAGCTTAAATTAAAAAGGAAATTCTTGTTATTTTAGAATATTTTGAAATCTCTCACCATGGGCAATAACAAAGTGAGTTTTTACATGTTTCCGCTTCAGAGGCAAAGACGGGGTGATCAATGATGGTGACAACTCTGATCTGTAGGCAGGACACGGGACCGAGATGAGCAGAAGAAGAAAATACAAAAAATATTATTATTATTATTATCACTACACAGTTTGAATTTAGAAAGTCATTCACACCAATATTTCCCTTCCCTGTATTTTTTCATTCAGTTATCCTCTTTAATTTGTAATTGTTTATATGAACACAGAGCTCTAAAAAGTTTGATAATCTTGAGCATCATCACAGTGTCACCTACATTTTCACTTTTACAAGTTGTACAGAAACTTTACAGTCTGCCCCTTTTCTGATTCTTTAGTGTTAGTTTGCACCAAAAAACAAACAAAAACTACACAGTGGTCTAAAGAGTTTTTTAAAAAAATCAAAAACTTGAAAACTGAAGGGTTTGGGGATCATTTGTCTCTTGAAAGGCTCCAGGCTATCCAAGGCCTTATCCTCACACTCTGTTGAAACCATTTGGCAAAACTTTGTTCAGACTGATTTAGAGGGGCTGAAGAAAGCTTTTTTTTTTCATTGGTATTACTATTTATCAGAATATTTCAAACTGCAGAAGACTGTTATTAATATTAATACAACTGTAAAACTTGTATTTAACCTAAACTAAAATGCTACAAAATATATAAATCACATCCAGTAAACACATTTTGGATTGTTGTAAGAATTTCAGCGACCAGCGTGAGGTGAAATCCTGTAGAATCGCTGTATACAAAAGGAGAAAAACCTTTGACGTCCATGTTCATCATCATTTCTTAACACTGACGCCATTTCTGCTAAAAACAAATAGGTTGAGCTGAGATAAACTACTATAAAGACAACAGAGGTTGTTTTTTGTGGTAATTTGAGCTTCAAATTGTGACACAAAAAGAAAAAAACAGTAAACTGCCAAAATGACCAGATTTGTTAACTTATGACTTTGTTTATTAACAGAATGTAGTAAATGTACTGTATCAGTTTGATTAATGTTTGTGATGCTATAAGAACATCCAGTCCCCTACACTAACGTGACATAAAAAATGTATAGGCCAACAGTATATATTAAGGTTTGGTTAAACTTAAGATCATCCAATGACTAATGTTAGTTATTCATTAGTGCATTAAAGAGAGGGGAGAAAGAAACATGGCGGAGATTTTAAACTATATATTACAGTCACAAAAAGTTCCCATCACACCCCGAGCTACTGCTCTTATGAAGGTATTAAACTTAAACAATACAATTTGCAGACACTTGATAATAACCATCATTAATAAATGTTAAATTTATAGTTAATTAAACTTTAGTCAATAATTACTTCACTTTATTAAGCAATTATTTATTGCAAAGTTGATATAAAACATTATACTGTATTTGGAAGGCCATTATAAAGTTAGAACTAATGTTTATATACTTTTACAAAAGCATTATAAATGTTTTATAAAGAATTTGTTTGTTAACAGTCAAACAACTGTCAACTGGAGTTTAATTAAAACTTTAAATTTACTATTTTTTAATGATTGTTATTAAGTGTTCCCAACAAATTGCTAAAAAAGAAAGAAAACACATAAGTTTAACATTTGCTTTGTACTGGAAAAGTCATGAAAACATCACATAAAAGAAAAAAAGCCAAAAATGTATTCCTGAAGTTGTAAAGTTGTGCATGTACTTAATTTGTCAGAGAGGTCAGACTATAGGAAAAAGTTTGGAAACTGCTTGGAAATGTTAAGTTTAATGTGAGGTTGACAAAAAGTATTTTATAATTAAATATCAGAATCTTTGAGACCCCTCTCACAAGTGTTTTGTACTGTTGAAGCAAATAAGTGACAAATTAGTTCGAGAAATTCTTCTTTGTTGTCGTAGAAAAACAGAAAGCTGCTACATGATTACACACCGAGTACTCAGCTGTGATCAATCTCATCAGCGTTGTGTTGCAAGATGTACATTCTCACACCTCAAAAGCAAATCGGAGCCAAGACTCGTTGCTAAAAGCGGAGTCAAAGACACCAAGAGCAGGATACTGAAAAGCCATGGCATCGTGACTCATCGTTCATACGTCACTAAGTCACGAGACGCTCTTAAATTTTAAAGAACTCCTCACTAAAGTGCTGAAAATCTGCTCACTGGAAGTTTTTGTTTCATGTCCGTAGGTGATAAACACAGTCAGAGGTCCCTCCCCCTCACTCACACACACACACTGTTTTTCTTTGCCGTTAGAGTGCATGAGTGTGCACGAGTGTCGCTGAGTAATGCATCTCTTCAGAAAGAGCGAGAGAAATAAGAGAAATGTGTATTTAGGTGGACTTGCATCAGTGCTTCTGGAGAGATTTTTCCTAAAGGGCCCAGCAAGCTGCACTTACACACACCGTTTCCGGGTCACTTCCCCCTTCAGTGCTGGAGCCTCTCACTGCTTTCTCCCTGTCACAGCCATTCAAGGCCCCGTCACTGTTAACCTGTTCACTCAACCACTTAGTCTGCCTGCAAATCTGTTGTTTTCTCCACTAAATTCCTGTCTACCTTTGCTGTGCATGTTGAGTTGTACTGTATCTCATTATTCCCCACAAAGGACAGTGATGAAGGGAATGAGTTGTCAAGTTAAGAGACAGTTTTTGGAACATGTTTGTGTCTAAAATGCAAAAAGGAAGAAAGGAAATAAAGGAATAACTCATTCCTTTTAACAAATCAAAGTATAATAAATACTTTAAACTAAAGTTTTCCCTTTTAACACACAGAATCGCAAACATATCTATATTTTTCCATAATTATTAGCAGCACTATTTTAATTTTTAACGTATTTAGTGGCATTGTACCAAGTGTAAAACATTGCAGATCCCTCTAAGCCTTTAACTCTACAGTTAGTTGGTTAGTGGTTTATATCTTAGTGTGTTTTTGTCAGACAGACTGACAGAGGTCCACTAAAAATGTCAATAATCCAACTCGGACAACATTTAGATTAACAGCATTAATTACACCAAATAATAGAGGACATTTATCTATAACTTACAACCTATTAGTACATAATGGTGTATATAGAGAAGTAATATATAGCAGTATACTGTCACTTCAGATTGGTGATTACAATAATGATATGTGTTATGAGTTCACCATGTATTTAGAAACATGGTGACAATATAATGCAGTGTACAGTTTTTTTTCCTTAAAGCTCTAAACCTCATAGAAAGTAGAAGATTTGTGAGTATATGCAGTTTATATTTATCATGTTGTGGGGACAAAATAAGTTGTCGGCCAAGTCGAAGTCATTCCCGTCAGCCTGGAAATTTAATTTTTACCTACAATATTAGTTTTATGAGGTTGCACAATAACATATGTATCTGTAAACTCTGTAAAATAATTGGAAATGTTTAGATTTCGGGAATGTAAATTTCTAATTAGTGCAGAAACTTGCACAATATTTTACACGAAAAAGATCTAAATGTTCCAGTTTGAAAAGTTAAGCATACAAGCACCAAGTGTGTGTAATAGTTGTATTTTTTTTAACATTTACCTAAAACATAAAACTGAAGGTTTCTGTTCTATTTGCAAGTTTGCCCAAAACAAAAAACAACTATGGACTCAAAGAGAGAGAGAGAGTGTGTGAGTGTGTGAGTGTGTGAGTGTGCGTGTGTGTGTGTAGACTTAAAATGTACAAACTTCCAAAGCTCTAAAAAAATGATATAGTCCATAACATTTGTTTTTAGAGTTAAAGGCCCAATCTGTAATTTTTTTCGACGAAGAATAATTACCTGTGTATTATAAAGTTGACAGGAAATCACCATTTTGTGTGTTTTCTTATGTGACCTTAATTCAAAATATAAGCTTATTTTACGCCAGTGTTAATGATGCAACACTAATAATCAATAAAACACAAAACACTAATGAAACACTGATCATTCAGATTTTTTTAGTTTTTGTCTTTCATTTCTTTGTTTTGTAGCGGTGAGATCACACTTTTGTTTACATTTGGATGACAGATTATACCGTTAATGTAAAAATGATACCTTCTGTAGATTAATGACGGGGTTATGGTTATAATTAGTGCAAGTCTGCAGAGAATCTACGTAAGTCAATACAAATGTCCTCACAAGCGTATTAGTCCAGGTCTGTGTGCAGAAGTGCCCACTTGGCGTGTCTTGGAGTGTCTGAGATGAGGGTGGTGGTGAGGGTGGGAGGGGTCAGGTCGGGTGGGGTTTACAGTCGCCAGACTTCCTGACTCTCCCGCTGTCGGACACTTGTGAGCGCAGCGTTGGCTCTTTGTGTCTCAGCACTCTGCTCTGCAACCACAAGGTTCAAGTGACCCCACCGGCTGCCTGCAGTCTGTCTCAGGCCGGGCTGCAACCCCCACCTCCACCCACCCCCCACCCACCTCATCTGTCAGAGGCGAGGAAAAATCCATTAAAATCTCAACCTGATCAAAAAGACGCCCAAAGCCAAGACTCCATATGCAGTCATTTAGGGCTATCGATGACTGGCGGGCAATGCGGGGTAGTTTAATACACGCGATTGACTTACTGCCAACAGTGGCAACAAAGACCGTTTTCGTACAAAGAAATAGAGCTGCGAGTTCGGCAGAGTTATTCCGGGCTGATGTGCACCTCAAGGCCATCCAGAGCTGTCAGCGCGTTCCTCCAGTTTGACCATCAGTAACCCACACAGCACATGGTTTCCATTCTGGGTTAAATGTATGAATGCTGAGTGCTATTGTTTGAAATGATTGATCCCCGAATTGCAAGTGATAATGTGGTTCCACTGAATGATTGCGGTGGGAGTTTCATTCATGCCATTAGCATGCAAATATAGAGATGTGACCCGACTGCTATGGCTTCGTTTACCACCAGTGCTGTGTTTAAACGTCCATGTGAAGTCGTTTTAAATCACATCCAAAACACACAGAGTGTACATCGGTACTACATTTTATTCTGTGTTCTACAGTCGTGCATGTGTGTGTGTTAGCTAAAAGGATCATCATCTTGTCTTCGCCTCAAAGAGGTTGACATGTTGTCATATCTCATTTCATCTCCTTAACCCAGAGTGACAACTTTGATTGAGATTTCCATATCAAATCATTCACCGCTGGCCTTGTTCGTAACTAGACTCAAACGTCTGAATAGTTGTTTAATAACCCAGATAAAGAGCCATTAATCCATGTTCACACCACTTGGCGCCAAAACAGGCCCGTTTCGCCGCAAGCATTCTTTGTGCATTCTCAGATGGGATTTATAATTACAACCAATTACCGTTAGACTTGCCTGGAGGCAGGCAAGATCTGGAGCAGCCACAAACTGTGATGTTTAATTTTCCTAGCATGATGGATCAGAACTGAGCTGTAAAATACTGCAAATGTTTTTTTGGGGTTTTTTTTTTTTTGGTTTTTTTAGGTCCACTTTTGGCAGAGATAATAAATAGTAGAGAGTTGGCAAAAAAAACTTGACAGTAATCAGTATTTTTAAAGTTGCAGAATACAGTAGACAATTGAAAAAAACATCAATATGATAATATCAATGTAACCGTAAAACCAAGAGCGATACAGCTTCTCTACCACATCAGCAGTTTGTCAATTTATAAACCCTGGTGCAGAGGTGTATGAACAAACAAATGTTTGACTCTGAATCCTAAAACTGCACTGAATCATCCACATCACCAACTTTAAAGCAAAATTATGTAGATATTGGCATTTTGTGTGATTTGGCACGCCCCATAGTTTCTGAGTGCTACACCATTCTCGTAAATATAAATCGCAGGTCTGTAACAGTTTGTCAGATGTAATGTAGGTGCCAACTACAAACAAAACTCATTACATCATAACAATGTCATGTGTTGAAAACTTGTATGTTGAAGTAAATATGTATGTAATGCTGTGATCCTACCCTCTCACTGACGTTGAGAGGGTGGCTGTAGCTCAGGAGGTAGAGCGGGTCGTCCAGTGATCGGAAAGTCGCTGCATGTTGAAGTATCCAGGAGTAAGATACTGAACCCCAAATTGCTCCTGGTGAGCAGTTGGCAACTTGCATGGCAGCCTCTGCCATCAGTGTATGAATGTGTGTGTGAATGGGTGAATGTGACAAGAGTTGTAAAGCTCTTTGAGCGGTCAGTAGGCTGGAAAAGTGCTGTAGAAATCTAAGTCCATTTACCAAGTTCCTAGTGTAGAAACAAGTGATGGGGGGCGGAGTGGCTGCGAAAGAGACACCTCTCATTCTATTCGAAGTCGCTGTGTCATCAAAGTGATTTTGAAGCTGTTCTTTTAAGGTAAAAAAGTTATATAATGTTGCTTTAAGTAGGTTTTTAATGGTGAATAGTTACAGATAAGTATAAACCTACCACTGGTTTGAGGACTATTGTTTTATAGCCTTGAGTTGCAATTTTAGTTGTTTTTAGCCAGAAGTGACCATATTTGGACACAAGGGCGAAGCTGGGGAGGATCATCACGCTGTATTAATAAGACTTGAAACTAATGATTTGAGATCATAAAGTCATTAGGAGACTGTTTCAAGTGAAAAGTAGGGTCATTTTCTCATAAGCTTACATACAATTGGACTTCTTTTTGACCCCAGTGGAGTCGCCCCACGCTCCCCATTAGAAAGAATGCAGGGTTAAGGCATATCAGCGTTGGAAAGCTCCGTCCACGTTTTACATTCAATGTTAATACATCCAGCAGACACAGAGCAACATTAACAATTATTTGGAGATGCGTTTGTGTCACTTGATGAATTTAAGTCCAACACTCACTCTCCTCTTAGCTCTGTTTTTATAGTCTTTTATGTCATGCAAAGCTATTGCATTTGCATAGTTTTAAATTATAATTAATCAATTTATACTAAAACAAACGAATAATACAGATTATGTTTTTTACCTTTTTTTTTACTTAATCGTAAAGAACCACAAAGTCAGCCTTTATAAATGGTCTATGAGTTGTAACTAATGGTTTTTATTTATGCTATACGGTATACTGTAGGTCAGCAATAAGCTATTAAAAATCCCTTTGGCGGGTCTTTATCCTCATAAATCTTAGTAATCATCCAGTAAATACATTCTTATGTGTTTTTTTACTTTGTTGTGAGCCTTTAAGTACGATGTCGTAAATGTTATTAAGCCATTAATAAAGGGGTTAAACCATAGGTCATCATGTCTGGAGCTTTAAATGTTTTGCAGGAGGATGAACACCAGTTAAGTGGTTTTTCACAACCTGGCACCGCATAAGTTGTTTTTATAAAATCATTAATAAAGACAATAACAACTTTTAATCCCTTTATAATGGGTGCATTGTTAAAAAATGGCCACCATTTGTCCATATTTGAACTTTACAGTTTCTTGTAGCTCGTTACTGAACACTCTTCAGTGGTATACAAAGTCCTGTCTAAGAGGGTGGTTTGTCCAAAGGACTCATTGACGGTGCACTTTACAACATAAACAACACCCCATTCATTATGACTGGTAACTTGATAGCAACCAGAGGGATCTGGACCCTCCCGCCAGGCTTTCAGAGGGCTTATTGATCCATTAATTTCGTCGACTTTAGTGGTCTGCAGTGACAGAGTGCCTCTGCAAATTGAATGGGGGCTGAGGGATTACAATGACAGTATCTGATGAAAAGGTCCTGCATGAGTGGCGACGACATAAATAAAGCCAAAGGTCAGCCATCTTCCTCTCTCAGGAGCCGGTCTACTGTGTAAAGGAGTCTCTCATCTCATCCCCGAAGGCCCCCTAGTGGCAAATACGCCACTGCAGTGAGGAGCAACCAAATGTCAGCATATGCTCTTCACACTTTGGAAATGTTGAACACACAGTGGGGAGGAAGCAGTGGGAGGACCAAAGCATTGCAGGGATCCTATACTTGCATTTATGTTTGTATTTTGTATGCCCTTATTCAGGCTTGAATTAGGGCATTAAGGCTTTCTTTGTAAAAGTCTGTTACTGCTTTGATCAGTACTGATTGAAACAGGCTGGTATCCCCAATAAATAAATATCAGACCAGTGTGACACTTATCAGTGACAGATGCAGGCGACTGTTTGAAAAACTACGCCTCCAGGGATGTAAGAACATATTGAGCCCCATGTTTGCCGTCACGTCCTCCTGTGTCAGCAACAACAGGTCACTTCATTGTGGCCTCTGTGATGAAAAGCCCTGACCTTCGAGGGCACTGGTCTGACCAACTTTGAGCTTCATGTCATCTGATCCTGGATCAGATTTCCACTGTTTTACACAGCTGTAAGACAAGTATTAGCAGTGATAAGACTGGTAGTGCCATTCAGAGTGACAGAAGTCATAAAAAAAACTTTTAATGGAGTAGAATATGGAGGAACTTCAATGTCTGAGATGAGAGTTTACCCGGCCTATCAAGCTGTCCCCATCTTTAAGATCAGTGAACATGCTCTGTTACAAAAAGACACACCGAAATCAATAGTACAAGTTGGAGGAAACAGATACTTGAGACTAATGGACACTGGGAATTGCGGCTGATGGGCGCAAAGGGCTGAAATTCATATTGATACGGACATCACAGGCCAGTGGGCTCCAAGGGGGTGAGAGGAGGTCACAGGTTGCTTTGACAGCCTACCCCCTCTTAATGGAAGCCTATCGACAGAATTGGGAAGAAGCTACCGCCACTGACATGTAACTGGGAGGCACAGAGTCTGTGTAGGTCTGCACAGGAATAAATGTGTCTGTATGGGCGCTTGTACATGTGCACATTTTGTGTGAATGCAGACGTATCAGTTTCTTAGTCATCCTGGGGGATTATCACTCTGATCATTAGCAAGTTATCAGTCGCTCAATAAAACCTTTTTCTGCTCAGGACCAGGACAGTGCACCCGATGAGATATGAAAATGACAACCTTGCTTTTAATTTGTGCTCCAATTTTACATGATTTTAAATTTGTTTTCAAATGTGGAAATTCTAATTCACATGTGAAAATGTACATTTCTTCCCTGGAAATGATCACTGATATGTGGAAAAAATTAACTGTGTTGTGAAAATGTCCAAATTGTTTTTTTTTCTCGTGACATTTTCCATAAGTGGCTGCTCGTGTCTCACATTTACAGGTTGCGTACGTCTATGAGCTGTGAGCATTTACACTTAAAAAAAGTTCTGCCTTCAAAACACAACTATAGACTTTATGAAACATGAATGAAGTCTCATGATGCACGAGGCCTGGTTGCCTCAGCTCCAACACGCCAGGCCTTGTTGCTGAGGCCCTTCATTATCCATACTTTTAAGCCTTAATATAATTTAAATGAGTGCATTGTATAAACGTTCACCACCTATATTGCTCTCATGAAGGGCAAAATATTTTTTTCTACCAGGCTGTAAACATGTTTATTTCTGCTGTTACATTGGGCATTTTAATATGCAGGTCTATGGGGATTGACTCGCTTTTGGAGCCTTAAGTGGCCATTTGAGGTACTGCAGTTTTTGGCACTTCCACATTTGCTTCATTTTTCAGCCCCTGAGGTTGACACTTCGGTTAAACTATTGAAGGTCCCACAAGAAAAAACAAAATTTAATGAAAAGCATAAAACCACTTTTCTTCTTAAAAACTACTGCAGTGTAGGGCTGGGCAATATACATGATATATATCACGATGGTGATATGAGATCATATACCGTCTGAGATACTGGGTATATCACCATATGGCATAATTTTTTTCCTGGTTTTAAAGGCTGCATTACAGTGAAGTGATGTAACTTTATGACACTATCAGTGATTTTACTAAAACCTTTATTCAATAATACTAGTTACTTCATCTCAGATTGAACCCATACTTAAGGTGAAAAAAGGGAAATGTGCGCTGTGATGTCCATGTATACAAAATGCTCACTCAATAAGTGATTGTAGTGTTAAAGGGACAGTTAAAAGACGGCTGGTGCATTTCCTGTTGATTTACCCTCCTTTTCCGGGCAATTGGCAACAGGACGGTAAGCTGACCCATGTCTCTCACCACAAAATGTTATAATCTACGCTGTAACCATTTTGCTTCCTTCTGAATTGGCGGCATGTGCTCCCAGCTTGGCTCTCCCCCGAGGGCTGAGCAGCTGCGCATCGTTCAGCTCATCCAGTGTGACAGCTAGAATTCACAAGTGCAACAGCCCAGTCATGGGAATTTATCATCGGTAAACACACATATCACTGAGCAATCAGCAGCTGAGTGGAATACAAGTCGAACTGCGGTTGATGCAGTGAAAAGGACAACTACTCCCCGAATAGGGATCATCGGATTGTGGGCTGATAGCCTGAGTGGCAGCCTGCCAGGTATATTGCACCTGCGGCTATTAAACAGGCTGTGTCATCAGTGCAGTTAAACCATTACAGATGGTTTCAGAGTACCAAGGGGACCATTAACTCACAGCTGTTGAGAAAAAACCTTTTCACTCGATAACACGATAGCAGCCAGCATACAGTGTTAATGTCAACAAATTGTTTATTGCAAAAACAAAAACAGCCAGAGATATTCCTATTCCCATATTCCTGGTAACCGCAAAGTCAATGTATGATACACGCTTGGATGAAGATTGATTTCAACAGAATGGTTTGGATTTATTCAGCAGTTAGTGGAGCCAAAATAAACCCACAAAGCTGAGTTTGATGGCCTGAGAATCTCACCTCCAAACATCATAAAGTTTTAGTCTTAGGGCCCGATGACACCAATCTGACATTAAAGAAACAAAGCCAACTCTTGCGTTGTCTCACATCACCTGTGTCTTAACCCAAAAAAATTGCACTTGAACACACCACACATACTACAGCCACAACATCTTGGATCAAGCCGTTGCACTCGATGGACGAACCGTGTTCCAGGCCAACAGAGCGCAGAGAGGTGGACACGTCATTGATGTTTGGTGCTCAAACGCAGTCAAAATGGATTTCCCAGATGCCGAACTTTTAATATTAAGATGCCGACCAGATCCTCATCATCCTTTTGTTGCTGCTGTTCACATTCATCCAGATGCAAATTCTAAGATACATTACGTGTTTTATGTATATTTGTATATAAATGTGTAGATGTTCTGTAATTTATGTAGCATGAAGGCATTTATGAACATCCATTTCGTTATTCTGTGTTGTATAATGACTTAAATGAATTTCCTTGTAGTAGAATTGAGTAATAGACACATAGTGTCACCTTCATGATCAAAGTGACTCGTAGCAACGTGTAGTTGCGGAAGAGCAAGAGGCATCATAGAGACACACTGCTGCCTGCAGTGTCCCATCATAATCCTATAATATTTATATGATCATTAGGTAAACATGTACATGTCAATACATACCCAGACTAAACCTCCTCTGTAACAAAACATTCTAGGAGAGACATAGGTATGGTTTTATTAGATATAGATATTGATATAAAATACAGAGTTACAGTAAGAGTGTTCTGTACAGCTGTCTTACTTCTTGGTTGTCAACAAGTGACGTTCGTTAGCTTTTATCTCGACTGTGCGTGACACAAAAAGCCAGTAACGCTTCATCCTGTCGACTGATATTAACTCTACCTGCTCACCCACTCAAAGCCACTCAGCTGAACACCTCAGACAAACAGGAATGTGTCGCTCTTTTTGACACTAAGTGTGACATGTTGCTACCAGATGACTATTTTCAGAGTGAATCAACAGATTCCCAGTCCACTTGACCTGTAAAGCGGGTCTCTGAAGCAGCACTGGTCACATCAGAGCTAAGCAGCGTTGCAGCCTCAGTGCCAGAGCTCTGACCCGTTCACCAGCTCTTTGGCCCTCGCTGGGATCCCGAGTTAAACACAATTTGTAACAGTCCAGCTATTTCTGTTTGAACCACTCATCTGAAACAAATCCGGTGGCTCTGAGTTATATGCAGATACAGATGGTGCAACACAACTGAGCTGTTAATTACTGCATGATGCATCTACAAAAAAATCAGTAAGGGTGAAAAATACACAAAATAATAAAGAACTGCGTCTGCTGATGAAGGTTTGGAGATCCTCTCCACAGCACACTTCAGCCAATCCAGCATGACAGCAGCCTGAGGTTGAACCCTCATCAACATCGTGATCCTACGCTCAAAAGACTCTCACACAACCTGTCATCCGCCTTCCAAGCCACTATTAACACGGCTGTCGACATGACTCATCAGCTGAGATGAATGATGTGCTGAAAAGGTCACAGATGGCACCCACTTCAGACTGTCAACAAATGTCTAAGTCAATTCAGCTGCATGTCAGAAAAACACAGGATTTTCATGTACATTCTTTTAAAGACTTGACTTTGAGCTGTAAAGAAAATTCTGGGCTTCATGTCTGTAATTGCCATCAAAAGACTGATAAGTGTTTTAATAAAAAAAAAAATCAATAAGATCAATAACTACTCAGTTCAGTAAATGCAAACAGAGTAAAGTACATAAGAAAGTAACAAATGTCAAAGCAAGACAGATGAAGCATGTCATCGCCTGAAAAGATGAGAAATGTCAGCAGACGAACACCAGATTTGTGTGAAATGATGAGAAAACCACAACCTTTCTTAAATTAAGCCATCAGTTGTTTAATCCTGATCAACCAGCTCATCGTGGTGGATTGAAACGTACATTAATTTACATTCTCTATTGTGGTTTTTCTTGAAATTCATTCAAAATGTGTGCCACATTTGGATGGAAACCTAGCTAGAGTCTCTACTGGCCATCAGAATGATTGTCTGTCATTCAGTCTTCAGTAGCAGCTAATGGATGATGGTGGAAATATTTGTCAGAATGACCCTGATGATGTCACTATGATGATATTTTCTCACTCCTAACAAGCATCATCCAGAATCTGGGTTCTTCTACTTTAACATGAGTGGGTCACTAAAAGTCTTGCTATCATCTCCTGTTAGAGATGAAAGCTCCAGTCTACACAGCCAAGAGGTGATTTCCTGGGTTATTTTGTCTGCAGTACATGGTGCTTTTAAAAACAGGTGAGTGGTGAAGTCACTTGATAGCAGCTGTTTGTTCTGAAATCAAACAACACTTCATAAATATCTGTGCTTACTTACCTTCAGATCCCCTGGTGTCTGAAAGAGGCAACTCAGAGAGACGGATGCTTTCAGCCATGTATTATTCACCACCTTAATTCCACAACCCTACAAAACAGAAAACAGAAGAGTTTGTGTTTATTTTATTTATCTCTTAAATCCACAAATAGATAGCTGCAAAATGTTCCTCGTTAAAGATTTATGGCCAGGCATCAAATGGTGAAGCTTTGCCCTGAAAGGGTTAGGACCAATATCTGTGTTTCTTTTCATCAGAAGTCCCAGAAGATTGATACCACTCTCATGTCAGTACGTTATGTACAGAGCTGGAGCCAGGAGGCGATTAGCCTAGCTTAGCATAAAAACTTGTGGCAGGGGATAGCAGAACGACTACCTCAACACCCAAGTCAAAGACAATATATGGTCCAGGGGGAACTTATTGGGCCTCATTCATGAAACATAATGACCCAATCTGATCTTGAAGTGTACTAATTAACGTTCACGCTAACGTGGACGACGGTGATAAAAATGGAACACGGCACGGCGGATCGTGCCAATATTATCCACACTTTTTGCCATTTTTGTGTCCATTTCTTTTTTTAATTAACCTAGCTAGCTAAATAGCTATATATGCTAGCTATATGAGGACACCCCCTATTTTCCTACTAAGCTGTGATTGGTCAACCGTTTCTCCGACTCAAACCTGAGATGTGAACGGGGTCTAGAAACAGGCTACAAAACAACTGGGTGACTTCCAAGAATCCTTTGTGAAGTCATGCTAGCAATTTCCCCCCCACTTCTAGTCTATATGCTAAGCTAGGCTAATTGCCTCCAACTTCAGAGTAACTCACAGATGCATGAATCTCACTCTTGGAAAAGAAAAAGAAGAAAAAATGTGGCCTTTTCCCCGATAATGTTGAACTATGTCTTTAGTCAGTTGTAGTAGTGAATGATATTGAATAGACATGTTGTTTTATAGGAACCAAAAACAACAGTTTCTCACATCCTGTTGTGAATTTGTTTCTTTCCTCTCAGGACATTTATCACTCTAACATGGAGAACAAACCCAAAAAAAAGTAAATAAGAGATGAGCAGGTCAAAGCCGTATTTCAAACTCAATTGTGTTTAAACTCACTCTCACTGAAATATTTCCAAACCCATCCCGTCCTGTAGACCGGAGCACTCTCCAAAAATGTTTCGAGATTTAGAGGGAAGCGGCTGAACAGATTGTTATGTCACCATTAGGGAGCTGTAATAAAGTCATATTTCTTTTGCATTTTGCATGACTGGAGGGCCTTCCACTCTCGCCTGTCTGCTCCTCTCACATCAGCCTCCCTTAAGTGGAGCAGTTCTGGGCTGCAGGTTTTGCCTCGCTGCTGCCAGAGAGTGTCTGTGCCAGATAGCGTTGCATGATTACACTCAACAGCGCACAATTTTGTAGACAGTGTTATAGCAGGAGAATAAAATAACTTAGGCCTCATTAAACGCCCACACATTTGGAAATTAGAAACCAGTTATTCATCTTTGGGAATAGGGATATCAAAATGAAGTCTTCTATAACAGGTTATTTACAGGCTACAAGTAGACGGGCTGCTTAATAAACAAACTGTGTGGATGACAGCTAAAATAAGCTATGAATGATAAAAAGTGCTTACGAAAGAAATTGTGTTTGTGCTTGTGGATAATACATACAACACACCCTATAGGTCTCCTTTCATGATTGCTCCCCATAAGCATTGCTTGCATGTGTCATAATTTTTGAGCAAAACTGGAAATGATTCTGACACTGATAAATTGTGACAATGGAGTGCATAAAATTCATTGTGTTTCCTCTGAGCTGTAAAACACTAAAGCTGTTCTGACACATTTTTTTTTTTTTATTCGCCAGCAGCCGATGCAAACAGAACAATAATGTTTTCTGCTGTACATGTGAATGTGCTGCGAAAGAGCATGCTGTCATGTTAATGCAGTTCATATTTTCAAGCGGTTTCCCCAAATATGTGGCCCAAAGTTTGCTCGGCTGCTCATGAATATTTGACCAGTTGATAAATTAATCAAAAATCCTCATCGTCGGCTAGCAAATTATAAGGCAGCAAGTGTGGTTATATGGAAAATGTCTTCTCTGTCTGCTGCTCGAGGCTGACAATAATTATCATTAACTTACAACAAGTTAGTGAAATATAGGAGAAAAAATAAATACTTACACTGAAAGAAATGAGCTGTGCCTTCTTTCTTATTGCTGCTTCAAATTTCTATCACTATTATATCTATATTATGCATATTATGTATAAGTGAATAAAAAAAAGACGAGAAGTTATGTATCTTTATGGGATTGTTGCCATGTTTTTAGGGGATGGGAACAATATACAAGTGTTTTAAATCAGCAAAGCTTTGAAGGAAATCTTTGGTGACAAACACACTGTAGTTATCTACCAGCTTGAGCAGCTGATCTTAGCTCCTCTATCGTAAAAACGATAAATAAATGTGGGCAATGTAAGTTTCTGCAAGGAATTGTTCCAACTTTATATTTCTTTAGGTTTAGTTTCCAATTTTGTCTGATGACAACGCTGTGTTTATCCTCTGATTAGGTTTAGGCACAAAAACCACTTGGTTAGGGTTTGGTTAAGACTACGTTTTTGGCTCAAATACGCGTTTTGTGGCCACAAACATGGCTGGAGATGTCCCGACTTCCCTGCATAAGCTGGACATTGTCCTTAGGCCTTCTTTTATACCATCATGCAGTGTCAAGATTTAAAATGTTAAAACGCAGTCTCGAACTGCAGTCACTGGCTTGTCAGCCTGGCTATTTAACTGAAAGTAAAAACCAGGGGCTGGAAATCCCTGAAGCATAAAAATGTTGCATTCAAAAGCAGCCTTCAGTATTACGTTGCCGCTATCTGAAATCACCTCTACAAAGAAACAAACTTGCTTACAGGCTTGATGCTGAAAAGGCCAAAAGACCCCTGTGATTTTATCTACCGACCGTCATCACCAACCGACCCAGACTGGAACAGACCCAGTCCAACTTAAACCACTCGTCATGCCCAAATCATATTTATAATCGTATCAACAGTCATTACAGACACATAGGCTCAAGTAATATTTCAGACTTAAATGTAAATTCATGAAAACAAAGGAAGAACAAGCAGCTTTAAGGGCAAAAGTGACATCTTATTTCAGCAACATGTAAACAAAGACTGTGTGGTTTTTAGTCCCGAACATCAACAATCTTCATCTCTTTGTAACAAACTCCTTACTGACTATTGTTAGTGATGAAAATGAATAGCGTTTGGCGTCTCAGGCCTGTATTTCCCCACTCTGTGATCTCAAACGAACTTGTTGAAGGATTACATTACCAGCCTTTCTCAAGTGGGCATAGCTGCTGCTGCTTGGCTCTTCTTGCGCCTCTCTGGGTTTGATCTGAACCGAAAAAGAGCCACAGGACACAACTTCTAAGGCATTAGCATTCTCAGCAGTCACCCCGCAAAATTTCAGATCACGCTAGTTCGAAGTGACAGGGTGCTTAAACTACAGTACATGGGGGTGAGAAACAACCGCCTCATGCTAACTACAAACACATTATGCAAGGAACAATGGTGGGCTCATGGCCTTTCATCTGCAGCAGTCTGTTTCTTACAGTATTTCCCAACACTATAGTGTTACATCTCCTGGGCATGGACATGCTAATGCCTTTTGAGCACTCGTAAAGTTTAAGATGTGGTTTTACGCAATTGAAAAGTCAAACAATTGGTCTTTAATTTGCAGTCCGAGTGTTTTGTCTCACTCACGCTAACTCAGGCAAAAAACACACAAGTAAACCTCCAGTGTTCAGCTCAACCTGACTTATTGTATCTTTTGTTGTCTATACATCGTGCATGCTCCTCCGCAAGTCTCCTCCACGACCAGATCAAACCAAAAATCAAAGCTGACTTTTTTTAAACTTACGTCCATAAGTTAAAGAGTAACTCCATCAATTTTGCACATTAAAGTGTGTTTACAGGTCTTGGGGAGTACTACTGTATATTTACATTTACGGCATTTAGCAAAGTCCAAAGCGAATTACAGTAATTTATACATACATACACTAATGGTGGTGGCTGCCATGCAAGGTGCCGACCAGCACATATAGATATAGATATATAGATACTGAAATGAAGAAAACACTAACAACTAAGCATTTTGAATTTTGAGCAAGTACGTGAAGTCACAAGCAGACATGTTACTTTTTTCTTCTTTTTTCCATGTTTTGGAGACTCAGCTAACCTCGAGGTTGGTTGAGTGGACTGTTTCTGCGCTTTTGTATGATGTGAACAATTTTCCAGGAAGGACAAGAAAGTAAAGAAGAAAACACCATTTCAATTTTGAGAAATTTTATTTTGAGGCTGCCTACTGAAGCCTTTCAAAAGACTTTGCATCTTCTCACGCCTGCTGATAGACAAAACAACAAAAAATGTTTTTCCACAAATCTGTTTGAACTTTATGCCATTTTGTGTGAACCCATACCCACATAAGTTCAACTGGGATGACTGGTATCATATTTCTTCCCTCGTAACCACACTCTCCACAAAGTCTCATGTTAATCCATTCATAAGATTTTCAAACATCCTGTTTACAGTCAGAGCGGGTTGAAAACGGAGCCCCTGACTGACTCCAAATGGTGAGAGTAATTTGGTGTAATTGCACTGTGGGTGAAACCTTTGAAGACCCAGTTTGTGTTGTGACTGAAACAATGATGATTAGAGCCTACTCACTTGTCAATTGCAATTAGGAGAGCGACCATGTTTTAAAAAGCAGATCTTTCTATCACGAAAAACTCAATAACTCAAATAAATATTAGTTTTACAAATATTTACACACAAACAGCATTGTGTTTACCTAATAACATAATGATATTGGGTTTATCTGCACATTTCAAATAGCCATAATTATCTAAATGACTGAACAAAAATGGGACAAAAGTATATATTTACATTTTAGCTGCAGGGAAAAACTGTTTCAGTGACAAACTGCATCCAACATGAGCTAACTTGAGGCTTGAAAGGCTACTGCTCACACCACATGATATAGATTACCTTTAGAGAAATGTGGGCGCCTATTAACACCGCTGTTTGATCTCAGTGGCACAAATTGATCCAAGGTGAAGATTGTTGCGTAATTATGATTGATGATGACAAGAAGGGGAAATGATTTGTGCCTTTAAATTCTCAGTGAGAAAGTTGTTCCTTAGTTAAAACGCCACAGTCAGAGGAAGATGTAATGCAATGTGAAGATCCAGCGAATCAGTAGTTAAAACTACATGATTAGTAGATCTGCAGTGCATTACACACTGTAGATGTGCATCATTGTTGTGCAGTATATTTATTAAAAAGGTCAATTTTGTTGTTATTATTTGGTTAAAAGCTTTTGTTTTTACATTTTGTGCACCTTACAGTTGGACTGACACTGGACTTTTTAGGGCCAGTACAGATATTGACATGATAGAGTTAAAAAATCCAGTAACAGAATACCAGATTCTGGTTTTCTTTATCATGAAAAAACACTTTTGACACTTTTCGACATTAGCAAATAGTAGCAGTCTGACGAAAAGTGTTCAGGTTACTGGACTGGGAGTTCTGAGTGTTTCAATTGTCTAATTTAAAGAATTGTACTAAGATACAACTCAGGTCGCAGCTCTGCGATGATTTAAGCTAAATGCTGACATGCTAACTATAACAATGCCAACATGCTGAAGTTTAGCAGGTATAACTTTTAGCGTGTTAACAGGCTAACGTACTAATAATCCCCAATTACAAAGATGTTTGAATTGTCATTAATATTGAGGGTATTTGGTAAAGGGGTAAACAAACGTCACCAACTAGTTTGTGGGCTACCATTTTAAGCTTTGAGTTTGGCATTATGGCCGTCGCCATCTTGGTTTTTTGGAGCCAGTGATAGCGACTTGTCAATCACAAGGCCCACGCCCTAAAGTGTAGTCTGCTTTCCGCTAATTAAACTAATCAGGAAACTGTTTACTCATTTTCTCATAAGCTTACATACAATCAGACTTGTTTTTGAAACCAGCCCCCTGCTGGCCATTAGAAAGGTCACTTCTGCGTGGACTTTACTTTTCAGCCCCGGAGGCTCCGTCTATTTTTTAATACAGTCAATAATCTGGTCTTAAACTAAAGTACGAGCTATTTCATGAAAAACACAAAACTTCAACACAATGACGACACTAGAGGAAAAGCCAAGTGAAAAGTTCACTAAAGTCAGTAAGCTCCAATAAGCTCCTGGGGACCATGAAGCTCTGTACAGCATTTCATGGTAATCAATGCCAGCGTTGTTGAAATATTTCATTTTAAAACAAATTAGTGTGGGTGTTAAATTACCTTAAACATATCTCAGCCATTTCTGAACTGCTCTGTCGTGTTACTTATGTGCAAATACCAACATGTCTGTGATATGCTAATATTAACATCAGCCAATTTGTGGGTCAGGCTCCAGCACGCAGCACACAGAGGACAATTTAAGCTACATAAAGGAGGTGGATACACTTTGTTTGTGCAGGAAAGTGACAATATGGAGAACATTACATCCCACACACATCTGAAACACATCAATACAGAAACATTTAGCTTTATGGCCAAGGCCCAAGGCCAAATATTAGCGTGGACAAGAGCACATTTCATAAAGGACCCTGCCTGTTAACAGATGCATTAAACTAAACACACACCTCTTTTTCCAAGAATAAGGAAGAAACTCACTCTTAATCCAGTCTATTTATGTCAAATCTGTGTTTTTCCCGCTACCTGACTGCCTCAGGAGGAATATAATGTCAGCAGCCCAAATCTGTGACATACTTAAAGAATGAAAAAACATGTTTCAGACAAATAAAAATCCACGATTGCTTTTTCATACTTCCCCACAGAGACCCACGCCTGCAACATTTTCCTCCGACAGCCTCAATTGAGCAGGAAGGATTTTATGATGGCGGGGCATCTGTGACTCGGTGTCTAGAATAACTCTCTAAATAAAGAATAAAAGCAATCTGCTCTCGTTTCACTCCGTGCACCTTTTTCCTTCCCTGTTGCCAGGGGGATGACCAAATGCATTTCATATGCAAGTGCCACGCTTCACTGCCTCCCGAGCACGGAACAGAATCGTGTTCCACTTTAAAGATGTTAATTTTACATTTTTAATGACTGGCTGATGGCTTAAGTAAGTGAGTACCACTTACAAGGAAAGATGTGGAATTCCTCCTCCACATACGTCTAATTCCTCGTCCTGGATAAAATCATCTTTCCTGGTGAGAGAAGGATGAAGAAGGTGATGCAGAACTCACCGGAAGTACATATTTATATTCAAAGGGATGTTTTTATACAATCCAGTCGAGAGTATAAAATGTTGGCAGTGTATGTTTGTATGTTTAATATCATATCAGCATTTCTACAATATGCATCATAATACTTATCGACACAGTAGCCTAACAAGAGACCACTGCTCCAGAAAACTAAGCAACCACTGTTCCACTGCTTCCCATTTCTGCCGGCAAAACCTGGTATTTTTAGTGACCGTCAAAACATATAGCAGCCATCGCTGTGGCTAAAAAACTGAATATTTTAACAAGACGCCAGAGCATTTTGAATTCTTCTTTGTGGCGACAAAACCCAGGATTTTTAGCCAAAACACGACAGCATCCAGGCTGTTCGAGACAACTTTGAGACCTCCTTTCGTTTCATCTGACAAAAAACATTTTGGGACATACTAGCAGCATCTTTGTGGCGGAAACAATGGTTATTTTGGACATTTTCCAGTCCTCCTTGTGTCGCCAAAACAGGAGATTTTAAGACAAACATGACGACTGTCCGAGATGACTTCGGGGCCACTGTTGGCTTCCTGTATCAACCGACAAAACAGTAATTTTTAGCAACCTTCGGGACATTTTGCTGCCATCTTAGTGGTGACAAAACCTGGGATTTGCAGCCAGACAAGAGACCGCTGTTCGAGAAAACCATTCGCTTTCAATATCAACAGACAAAGCCGGGTCATTTGAATGGCTGTCATTTATTTATTTATTTATTATATATATATAGGTTTTTTTTACACTGACTATTCAAAAATGTCTAATGTTTTGGAAGCAAAACAATACTTTTTAGTTGTATCGCTGTACACTCTGCACGTCATGTGTTAACTGGCCACAGTGGAATCCAGTCTGGGAGATTCCTCAATTTCATGGCTGATTAGCCTGATGCCAGGATTATCTCTTGTTATTTTAAGGCAGATAATATAAGATTATGACTTAATGGGATATGTGAAATCAGCTGGAAGACACTGTGGGGCCAAGCTCTCTCAAAGAAATATCTGCAAAATGCAGTTCATGCTAGTCAACATATGAAATGGTGAGGTGAAATAGTTCACCAAAATGTTGTATCCAAAGGGAGGATTGGATTCATAAACCATCTATGCACCCAAATATTACAGCTTTCGAGCTTGAGGTCATCGACAATTTCTGTAAACACCTTCATACAAATTCTGCACATCCTGCTTCCCAAAGGTGAGGTAGCTTCCCATGTGTGGAGCAGAGGTTTTAACGTGTCTCGGATGTGAGCTAAGCGGTTTATAGCACACATTCTGCTCTCTTTTCTTTTTTTTTTCTTTTAAAAAAGGTAATTAGCTTGTGCTCAATGCTGTCATATCCATAAGTGCAGCTGCTTTTGAAAAAACAGGGCAAGAAAACAAGAGGCCAGGCCTCCCCAGGGTCAGTGCCCACCACAGCCTGGATTATGGCACCAAAGGAATCCTGGGAAGCGTGTATTGATTTGGCCTGACACTTGCTGCCACATTTAGCTTAGCCGCTGCTGACTCGCAAAGGCTTCAAGCAGTTATCTGCCATATTCTCTACTATCTTTAAAGAGCACTGAGAAATTACCTCATGCCATAGAAGATTTATCATCACATAATTAGCTCGGTGCACCTAACGGCAGATCTCTTTTGACTACTAATACAAGCTTAAAGTTCATGTGCAGAGGACTATGCTTAATTAACTTGTTAGCATGAGCACGCTGTGACGAAACACTGGCCTTTATAAACTACATTTGTTTTACAGATTGTCTGGCTGCCGTGCTGCACTGTGATCTCTGATATCTGCTGGATGTTACAGGCAACACTGACACATTAGCACAGAAGAATAGACCATTATCCCCAAATTAATTTTAAGATTGCTGGATTTGATATTTTGGCAGACAAAGTACCACTTGAAGCACTTTAGAATATCAGCCAAAGCTGATTTACATGCATGGTTCTAGCCATTTTTGAGTTTTCACCCTCATCGTTGAATGCACTTAAGTCGCTTTGGATGAAAGCGCAGCTAAATAACTGGAAAAAAATATATATTTTCAGTGATCATTTTATTGATTTGTTCAGCATCAACATTGAGACATTTTGTTAATAACAACATTTCCTCATAATTGTAATATTAACGTAATCCAGGCAGTGTTACATTCCCTTCAGACCATGCTTACCTTTGCATATTACTTGAATATATGTACACTACTGTTGTACAATATAATGCACACATTTTAATACGCAATCCAATTAAAAACAAATACATTAATTGCAAAAGTTACTGGGGCACCAACCAGGAAGTATCAACTCTTTGGAGAAATATGGATGTTTAATTGACAGTGGACATCTCACATTTACTGACATCGGGCAGTTCACATACTTCTACAGAATTGCACTAACAGAACTAATTGTAAAATAGTTAATAAGAAAAACTCAACAAAAGGTGCACTTACAAGCTTCCATGCAATCACATGGTCTTCCTCAGAATTAACATCCTGGAATTGGACGGCAGCTGAACGAAACTCCTGCTGAAAAAGACCATGAGAAAGCTCAGTGAAAGAGGAACTTAAGTTTGTTCTTTATCCATTGCACAAACCCCAAACTGTGTCAGCCAACATAAATACTAGGATTTTATGCTAGCGCTAGCTTGTGGCTTCACCTTATTCCAATCATTGTTCAATCAACGTCACCGTCATATGTCTGTATATGTGAATTCATCCGGAGGATTTAAGGATGCTTGCCTCTGAGCATCTCGAACATGAAGCAAAGAACTGGATTCAGTAACACTTTATAAAAAACCATCATTAAAAAAAAAGGTGCAATATGTAAGAATTGGCCACCTGTCAAATTCATACTCAAACAAATAGGGGACAGCATATGTTACCAGAGTAACCGCTAACTGCTGCCAACTGTAGCTGCCAATGGGTAGCTAGCTCAGTTAGCCGTGCCGCTAGTGGTCCAGAGAGGGAGCAGGGACTTTACACCGCTAGCACAAGAGCTTTGGAGCATGATGGGACAGGGCTAGCTGGTTAGCATGCTATCTTCAGCAGATATCTCTGTAATAATACACAGACATCATAACATCAAAACTGTTATTTCTCCACATTCTGTCGAAAGTGTTAAATTCTTACATATTGTATTGTTAATAAATGGTAAATGTATAATTAATTAAACTTTGGTTAATAGTTATTTTAATGTTAATCAACAATAAAATGCTTTATACAAGATCATTAACTAATCTTACCATGTATTAATGATGGCCATTAAAAAGTGTTACCCTGGATCAGATTACAAACATCCAGTTTTCCTCCCAGAGCAATTTAGTACCACGGAACAGCTCAAGTGTTTGTTGCAAGAGCAGCCCTAAGTTTTACATTGTAATGTTCAGTGAAATTCTGTCCAGTGTCATGAGCAAATTTGACTCCTCACATGCCCAGTGTTCACATTTCTACTCAGCTGTAAACATCTCATCACCCAGTGTTGTTGCTCTGCATGATTCTGGGTAACTACTCTGTGCAAAGAGCAACTCTTGGCAAATCTTCGACTGGAATCATCCAACACGTTACCCTTTGGAGCACCCATTGGCTTTAAGTGGCCAAATGCCATCTTATTTTATTTATGTTGCTGCACTTCTGCACCCTTTAGCCTGGCTCTCTCTTCCAGCAATACTTCTCAGCCCTTTTCCTTGTCCGCCACATCTGATTCCTCTTTTTTTCCTTATCCGAATGTTTTCCATTTAATTTAATTCTCCGAGTAACAGTTGTAACATCATACTGCATCTTCTCCTTCTGCATCTCTGTCAGCTACAAACGCAGTAGTGGGACCGCGCTGGATGAAATGGGCAAAGACAGCTTCACAATCGCCAGGGGTGTTATTCTAAGATCAGGCTGGAATCAGAAGTTTTGTCGGTTTCAGTTAACCAGGGCGCTGCTAAATGGCTTAAGCCAAGCATCAGTGCACCCAGCGAAGGCTCTGAGATATTGCTGCATGACAGCTAAAGTAGCTGGGTGCATCACGGACATGTACCCAGCCTAAAGAGCCCTTGGGCTTTCTCTTCTCCATGACTGACTTTTAAGTGTTTTATCCCTGGGACACGGCGATAATGTGCATTAAGATCAAGAACACTTATTTCAATTGTGCTTTATGTTTTATTCTGGCCTTAAATTCGGCTGTGTCTAGACTGCACGCTGCTGAGAATAGCTCAGGAGGATCCCCTGAATGCGAGAAGAGAGCTGACTTTAAGTATGCTTACATCATTGCAGAGAAGGATTTTGGATTTGCACGAGAAAAGCAAAACGATTTCCTTCAATAACTATGAATGGCATGAATATATATTATAAAGAGGGACCAAAACCAACTGGAATGACACTGAGTAGGACATTGGACCAAAAAGATCATTTTGCACCCTGAATGTTTAACCATTTATATCTCCAGAGGGACATGTGTTACTTCTTTCATGTTTATACAAGTAAAAGCAAGTTTCAGTATTTTAAGATTTTATGTTCTATATCTCGTTAAGCTCTAAAAACATCCACAGTTATGAAAACGACAGAACAAACAACCAGTCAAAATAGGTCAGTCTTTATGGTTATACTACAGTATTTAACTCTCCAGAGGGACACATGTTAGCTTTGTTTTTACGGTGCGACAAGCCCAACAAGTTCATACAAGGCAATCAGCTCAGTCAGTCACAGTCAATTGAGTGTTTCATTTCAGGTGACATCAGTGAGCAGCTGAATACAATTAATTGAATTGTCCCTGAAACTCCAAAGTGACACAGCCACACTGATGATGGCTTGAACCAACAGAGCTGTTCTGTTTATAAAAAAGAAAGTGAACAGCAAACAATATATAAACCAAACAAATATATAAATATACAAACAAATATTTAAGATACATACAATATGAAATATCAGACGTACACTTTACCGCCCACCACAAATGCCTCTGCAGGTAAAATGATTTCATAAACATGCTGTCCTCATACAAGCCCTCACACTCTCCTGCACTCAGACACTGACGACTAACAGGTGAGGTCAATTAAACTACAGGTGAGGAGTAAAAAGTGGAAATCCATTAGACAATGCAATAATAAGAAAAACAAGCACACAAGAACATCTAATGTGATTTCAAAGTCTGAGTTCAAGACCCCAAACCCAGAAGAAACAGAATATGAAAGCAGTGTAATGCAACACCTGATAATGTGCCAAAATATTCAAACTCTCTGACACAATCAATTTAACTCCACGCAGGAAAGTCCTTTTTTTTAAATATTCATACACTGGAAAAGCTCCAGGTACTGTCAGTGCCCAAACACACACACACCCTCAAATCTGATCAATCCCACAGCCTGGGAATCTTCTCACCATGTTGTTTCAGATCTCATGTTGTTTGATGCTCACGCCCACAGAAAACACTGATGGTGTTTTACAGCAAACCAAAGTTATCTATACCAAACAGCTCCACAAAAAAGTGACACACTGCAGACCCATGTGCTCACTTGCAGGCTAAAAATCAAACCTACTTGACTACTGGTATATACTGGAACATGATCAAGCCGTTCAAACTAGAAAGTAGCCACACAGTCTTACCTGTCATGAAACATATGCAGGCAGTCCCAAAGTAGGACCAGTGCATGACCCCAAGAAATGAGTTGTTTAACTTCCTGGAGAGCTGCTACTTCCTGGATAGTATAGTGCCCAGCAAGGTGTAAACAGGAACTGCAACCAAGCAAGCCACCAAATCAAAATGTTACAAACAACACGTCTCTCACCTGCCTGTTAAATCAAACATTTCACTGCAGTTTAATGTCTTAAAATCCACTGGAAACACACAAATATGCCCATTTTACACAAAAGCATTTGTCTTATTATGACAGAAATATGGTTAAATCTACAATATGTTAAGGTGTCACACTTACATGTATCAGCCTACACCCCAGACAGAGGGGTAGGTAAGGAAAAAAATTCAAAGTTGATATTGAACTGTTTTCAAAGTCATGTTCTCAAAAATGTAAATAGAAATATATATATAAAACACACACACAAAGAATAAGCAAAAATACAATTTTGTTTGGTATTATCTAAAACTCTGCTGTTTCTGTGGCATTAGCACTCACATTTGGATTTGTATATATTGCAGTTGTTCCCACATCTTTCTAAATTCAGACATGAAAATGTCTTACCGTCAAACAAATCATCAAGTTTATGTTCACCTGCATTATTCATGTTTTGTCCCGAACCACTAGCTCTAATGTTTCAGGGCCTGTCAGAGTGCATCTCTGTTGTGTGAA
The DNA here is from genome assembly GCF_040436345.1 of Pagrus major. NCBI lineage: Eukaryota > Metazoa > Chordata > Actinopteri > Spariformes > Sparidae > Pagrus > Pagrus major. The sequence goes on along the minus strand of NC_133224.1, from coordinate 21,784,681 downwards.
CTCGCTCCATTTCTATTCACTCCAGGAGAATTAGATAAGACAAGATGGTGAATTCTGACCTGGCAATAAATCATTGTATGGGCTCAGACCATCCACAGCTAATAAATCATCTTCTCTACTTTGACTACAGTACTGTAAGCTAAAGACAGGGAAGAAAGAAATGTTTAGCGCTGTACGTACAGAACGACACACGTGATCTGATGCAACCGACTATTTGAGTAAACATGTGCTCATATGTTGTATTTGAATAAAACAAGTAACTTTGCAAAGGACACATGGTCTGTAATCGCATGATAAATAAGAGCAGATAGTCCTTAAAGATGTAAGTAAGGCCCCTCCACGGGCCCTTCATTGAATGATTTGAGGTATACAATCTGAGCATCTGGAGAGCTGGAGAGGCTAAAAGTGAAGTGAATTTAGGGTAATTACTTATTTTCTAACCTCTATATTTCCATACAATATATATACATGTAATTGTGTTTAATTAACTGTGAATGTTAATTACTTTTTATTCATGCTAGCAACATGGCAATGTCAGTGGTTTAGTCGGTCCATCACTGTAGTAGTTGTTGTTGTAATATAAAATATTTGTGGCTAACGTTAGCATTCAACCACTTCCTAGATAACATTACTGTTTATGTTGGCTAGGAGTTGGTTGAATGCTAACTTAGCTGTTGTCTAAAGTGTTTTACTTTAAAATATGGCTTGGTGTCCCTCCACATTTTCAGTATCCATTGTCTCGTCATTTGCGAATCAACCAGGAAGCAGTGAAACGATAGGCTAACTGTACGACGGTTTGAGCTTGAGCTTCCCACCCTGAGCATGATGTCAGATGAAAATGGCCGCCATGTGAATATGGTTTATTCCCATCAGCCTCAGCTGTAATTTGGTGTTTAGTGGTTATTAGCAGGCTAGCATGCTAACAAGCAAACCAAGAAAGAGAGCCTGGTAAATAAGACCTGCTAAACATCAGCATGTTAACATTGTCCACGTCAGCGTGCTGACATAGCATTTAGCTTCAATCACTGCTTTTTTTGAACGTGCAATAGACGTTTGACTCCTTTTTCTGTGTTACATTCAACTTCACAAACACGCTGGAAGGAAACAGTAGAAAGCAATGACAATGTTATGTTGGAGACTTCCTTGTATGTTTTTCTTCAGTATAGCTCCACTGAAAGATGTAGTATTTATGCACCAGCGGCTGAAACTTGTCATAGCATTGTGCTGGAAAAGGGGCAAAAATTAGCATGTCCCCCTCAGGTGTCACGTTTCCATCACTGGCGATCGGAGCTGGAGCCAAAAACTACCATTAAATGCAGATCCTTTGACACGTGAATGAATGTTGAATGAGCATTTTCCCACCAAAGACAAAAGCCAGATGTTTGTGCGTTTTTTGACAAAGTTAGCTGTTGAAAAAAATACTAACTTTGTAAAAAAAAATCAAAGGCTGTGCTGCTCTGCTGGGCTAAGTCCTATGACTTGACAAGGACTTAACAAGCAGATGGCATCTCCATATAGATCTCCCCTTTGATCCCTCATAATAAGAGAGTATCAGAGCGTTGCAGGAGTAAATGAAAACAAATGAACACAATCAAACTGAGGAGGAACATGTCAACAAACATGATTCTTCATCCGAGCCTGCAGGTCAGATTAAAGCCTGTGTGGCCTTGTTGTAAACTGACCTCTGACCGTCACGCTGAAGGAAAAACCCCAAATATACCAACAGAAAGACGCAACAAAGAAACTCTCAACGTACCTCCCAAGTTCATAAACTCTAGTAGTCAATCAACCTGGATGCAGCCTCTTATTTCAAAAGGAAGTGACTTTTAAACAAACGAGCAGCTGTAATTTCTATTGTTACATTCTGTTGTGGTCCGGGATCCCAGCACTATTAAAGTGGAATCACCTTAACCCAGTTGGACCTGCTTTTGTCATAGCTGAGGGGTTTTCTACAGGAACGATTGGTGGGGTTTTGTATACACTCACGCTCGACTGGTCGCATTATCTCTGCTTCACGTGTTCCCCCCCGAGTTTGTTCAGGGTCTGTAACAAAGAAAGTAGCTTATTATCACCCACCGGAGGAGTTGTCTGCACATGTACGATTCGGTAATTGCTGCCGCTTAACAAGCAGACTGAATTGGACTTGACATTGAGCCATTATTAGGAAATGAAGTGCTGTTTTTTTGCTGTTATGGGAGTTTGGCAGCGGCCAGTGAATCTCCCCTGGAAGGATTGTAAAAAGAGAATATAGTTACATCTACAAAGGTACAGACGTAATGTGTGATGATTCAGAGTAGGTTAATGTGCAATAAACCTGAGTGGAATGTATGAACAAAGGGGGATTTTTCCTCTAATGATATTTCCTTTTATTGGCTGAGGTGACTATGTTTGGCACACCAGAGTCATTCTTACTACTTTGTTTGTTACAGGGTTGTTGTTGCTCCTCCAACATCAGTCAGTGACAGCATTAGTACAGTCCTGTTCATGTTAAGGTGTCTTCAACTTTTATAAAGTCTACACCTGTTGTAGGGAATCTGTTCTCAAATCAGAGATACTTCAGACATGCATATCTAAAAACTTTTACAAGTGCTGTATCAAATTACTATGGTGGCCTGCAGGTTCAAAACACAACACCATTTGGGTGTCCATCATGAATATCTTATTCATAATGTATACACTTATTTATTTCATACCTCCAGCTGTTTATTCTAAATTTCATACTTAAACCTGCCTTAAACTGCCTACAACCACCGCAAATGCTCATTCTGTAAAATTTCAAAGCGTATTCTTCTATACTGCTTATTGTTTATGTATATACCTCTACATATGTACATTACTCTGCACTGGAACTGGTGAGGCCTGAAGAAAAAGTATTCAGTATATCAAAAGAGAAAAAGCAACATTTGTTTCCTGCCAGAACATTATTTATTTATTTATTTAGTATTTTCTGTCCCACTGATTAATTCACAACCCCTCAGATTTTTCTTGCGACACCCTTTGAGGGGTCCTGACCATCCATGGCATATTTATATGTAATGATGAAATTCCTATCCTTAAAAAGCATCTTGAAGCTAATTTGTTTTCTTTGATTTTATAACTTTTTCTTTCATACAATATATTGATTTCCCTGACTCTTCTATCTCCTTCTGTTGCTTTTCTTCTTCCATTAAAGCACTTTGTGTATTATACAGTACAGCTAAAGTCGGTTGCTTTACTCAAATTATGGTAAATCACTGCAATAATTTGCACACATTTTTAATTAACAAATATTGGAAATAATGCAAAATATTCAAACCTGGTAGCTTCATACATTTAAGTCCATATGTTGTACACTAAAATCAGTTAATGAGAATATTAAAACATGAATGAAATAAAAGTAACTCCCCCACTGTGACAGTGGCATCTGGCAGCACTAAATTCACATGGTGGACCGAGCGTTCATAAATAGTCATAGTTACAAACTGATCTTGAGTCGGGACATAAGCGTATTAAAGCTCCTTTGAGAACAGAGAGCAGCTTCACTGAACTGAAATGAGGCGTTCACTTACCTACTTGCCAGCAGCATGATGCTAATACAACATGGCAGCTCGGGGCAGCTCTATGCTACTTTCTCAGCCTCACCAAGTAATTGGTGACCCAGCACCCCACCTGACATGGGCGGCTCGAGGAACCGGTCCCAGAAAAAGCAAACAGGGTCAATCCTATATGGGATTGTCGTATGTCTGCTAAAAAAGCATGTGACGAGTAAAAGCAGCCACTCCCTCATACATACAGAGACGGGCACATTGTTTGACACAGTGTTTGGTTTGGTTTGGACTTCAGGCTCGTCACTCTGTACAGTCTGTGGGAGGGATTGTGGTGGCATTAACGTCAAGTTTCAACATTCCTATAAAAGGTTAATTTGTGGTGCAACGGAGCAACCTTTTCTTAGCTAACTGACAAAGACAATTACTATCTGCACCTAAAATACACAAGGTTTCACGTAAAATAATATATAGTGAATAGTGAATAATAACAGTGAATAATATAAAATTAAATTTCATTACCTGATATCTTTAGACATGCTCTTGATGTACGACTGGAAGATCTTATGGATCTCTTCAAGCCAGATTGATGCTCACAGCATTAGACAGCTCATCATAAATTGATTTGATTCCTAAGAGCATTTTTTATATAGAAGCAAACTGAAATAGCTTTTAAAATCATGAGTAAATCCAGTTTGTACTTCATGTAACCACTCCCTCTACATTTGAGACTTCTGAACTGATGATCACAAATGAGTCAGATCTAAGAACATTCATTCTTGAACAATATGGCAAAAATACAAACCTAAGGCCTGCTTACTTGTTTCAGGAGCTTTCAGCCACATCTTGTGTCCTTCCTCCATGGATGGAGTTTCTTTGCTGTCATGCTCCATGGTTGGATTACTTAAGGATCAACTGGGCAAAGGCCCAGGGCCACAAGACTTTCAAGGGGCCCCTGGGGCCAGAGCTTCTATTTGAAGTGACTGTTATGCATTTCATTGTGCAAGTCACAAAATGATCTCAAATAGACACAAACAACTACAGAGAGAAAAGTACCACAAAAAGACACACTACCTTAAAGATACACAAAACTTTCACAGACATGAAACCACTACAAAATACGAGATAAAGAATAATGATAAAATGACACAAAACAACTACAAAGACACTCACAACTATCACAAAGAGAAATAAAATAACTACAGAGACACAAATAACAACTACAAAGAGACACAAACAACTTCAACCAAACACAAAACTACCACAAAGAGACACAAACAACTTCAACCAGACACAAAATGTCTACAAAGAGAGACAAACAACTACAACCAGACACTAAACAACTACAAAGAGACACAAACAACTACAACCAGACACAATACGACCACAAAGAGACACAAACAACTTCAACCAGACACAAAACGTCTACAAAGAGACATAAACAACTACAAAGAGACGTACACAACTACAACCAGACACAAGACGACAATAAAGAGACATAAACAACTACAACCAGACACAAAATGACAATAAAGAGACATAAACAACTACAACCAGACACAAAACAACTACAAAGAGACACAAACTTCAACCAGACACAAAACGTCTACAAAGAGACATAAACAACTACAACCAGACACTAAACAACTACAAAGAGACACAAACAACTACAACCAGACACAAAATGTCTACAGAGACATAAACAACTACAACCAGACACAAAATGTCTACAAAGAGACATATACAACTACAACCAGACACAAAATGTCTACAGAGACATAAACAACTACAACCAGACACAAAATGTCTACAAAGAGACATATACAACTACAACCAGACACAAAATGTCTACATAGAGACATAAACAACTACAACCAGACACAAAACGTCTACAAAGAGACATTAACAACTAAAACCAGACACTAAATGACTACGAAGAGAAACAAACAACTACAACCAGACACAAAACAACAATAAAGAGAACTTTGTGCTTTACCTTTAGCTCCACCACTAGGCTGCCTTTTTAACAAAGACAATTAAAAAGCCTGCAACTTTAAGGCTGCTTTCACCTGACTGATGACTTGACTGCTTGCAGCAGCTCATGTATACATCTGAATATCAATATAGTAGACTTTATATTTCACCTCAATATTTCAAACCACGATTCTACTCTGATTACTCCATAACTATGAGGGAGATCTTCAATATTTGAAAAATTCCTAAAAAAAAAAGACATGTTGATGCCATCTGAAGGTTCTCCACATTACTGGTACAATGCACAGTATTTTCCAGATCTGACTGAGTTTGGTGCCAAATCATGTGTTTGTGTTTTGTAAATCCCCTGAGAAGCCTGGTGTTTTTTTCACTGACTTGTCATGGGTCAACTGGTTCACTAAGCAGACTGTTCTGTAATAGTATTCCTCGACCTTTATGCGGGGCTAATTTGCTTTTCCCATGCTTCTTTCATGACCTTACATAAAAATTCTTAAGAGCTGTTTTGTGTACAAGATTTGGGACTTCAGTGGACCCTGAGGCTGGCAGTGCTCTTGTGCGCTTTAGTCCATTTTGTACTTCTTTTTATTGTGGTGTGTCCATTTGGTGCTTTATTAAGGTGAATTGTGGTGGTTATTTTTTAACTATATGTGACGATTTGACTTAGATCTTTATCCCTTTACAGATTCTTTCTTATATTCCCATTTTTATCAAACAGTTTCACCTCATTCACCTTTTTGCCGCTGAACTGAGTTTTTCAACTGCACAGCGTTTTTTGCGAGTGCCTACACTTTGAATCACACATTATATCCCGGTGTTTATTTAATTCCTTCCTTCTGTGTCTGTTATTGCATAGGTTGCATGGTTTTAAGGCTACAAACACATCATAGGAACTTTTACATGTCAAAACACGCCAGATGAGCTCTCCACAGTAGGAAGTATTTAAGATGTAGATTACCTGCTACATGAAACTCACATTCAGTAATATACACAAACAGAAATTAGGTTTAAGTTTACAAAACATCCTTCCTGCTCAGGTGTGTGGGATGTGGATATGTAATTATATACTGTCAAAGGTTTCAGTGATCGTCCTGGATTTAGCAGGTCATAAAGGGATCACACTGAATGCTTTAAAGAGAGTTTTGAAAGTATGTAGTTTACTGTAGTTCGGTGGTTCTCAACCTGGTGGTCGGGACCCAAATAAAAGGACAGAACACAGGACAAAACATCTCTTACACAAAATTCTATATTTTTTTGCTTGTTTTTGTTTTTTTCTACAATATTTGTATGCTTTTCATGGAAGAACTGGATTTGTTTTACCTCTTTAAGCCTCTGACAAAGAAGCTTCAAGCTTCTGAAAAGGAATTTAAAAGATTTAGCGAAGAGACAATCAATCTTTGGTGGAAGTACAACTACTTTGGTGTCATGTTGGAAGAGCTCCAAGTAGAAAATGCTTCTGAGGGGTCATAACTTAGGTTAAAAAGACTGGGAAACACTGCAGTTGAAGATTTTTAAATAATTTCTAAAATATTTTCTTTACTTAACTTTTGTACATTGTGTTATTTGTTGTAATACATTCAATTTAAGACGGGCAGCCGACGTGGTCATTAAATGAAGCTGAAACGGAAAGCTTAAAGGGGCACTATGTAGTTTTAGAAAAGAAATATAGAATCTCAGAGAGGTAATATTTACATTATACGAACTCAGAATTTTTTTTTTCCCACAGCTGAATAAACAAGCTGTTCTCAGAGGAAACTAAGGTCCCAGAACACTGTTTGAAGCTAGAAAGGTGGCAGAGTCCGCCAATATAAACTAAAACACTATGAAATTGTGTGTCCTTTAAGGTCAGTTTGTTTATTCAGTTTTTTCAGTCATGAAAAAACAAAGAGATTTAATTTAGTTTGTTTAGGCATAAAAAAAAATCAGTCAATGAAGATCTTTCTCTTCAGATTAAAAATTCTTCCCCAAAACTACGTAGTGCTCCTTTAAAGACAAAAAATCAGGAGTGTTTTAATCCAACAAAACTCTGACTCAGTTTAATGCTCAAGACACACCTGCACAGAACTGTTTCTTCTAATTGTACAAAGTATGCACTGTGTGGAAGATCAAGCAGACTAAGTGGTTTGGAGTGGCTTGGACCAGAAGTTGACTCAGCCTGCCTCCTAGTGGCCATCTGGCTTCATTACCTCCCAAAATATCATAACTAAACTAAGACGACGTGTGAGTCAATCAGAGTGAGAAAATATGTGAATATATTTCCTGTTTAAATGTGTTTTTAAGTTTTATTCTAGTGCATTTTTTGCTGTTCAAACATTATTAGTGGTATAATTAGTACAACAACGGACTGTTTACACATAAAAAGCTCTTTATTTCTGCTGTAAAAATGTTATAAAAGTATTTTAAAAAATCTCATTGTGGTCATTAATAGAAGTTATGTTATTATCAAGGCAAAAGCTCATAAAAGGTGCTTACGTTATAATTTCAAGTTTGGACGAAAGCTTACACGAAGGCCAGCCAGCTAGCTTTGACACCTTTCTGCAGCACATACAGTTACATGATAGCTCAGTTTGAGAGAGATTATATTCTTCCTCATTAAAGCTCTAATATTGTTTGAGCAGCCAGGTTGGTGCGGGTCCTCCCGGCAGGACAAAGTAGTTCCACCACCAGGGCTTCTCTGCTCTCTCCTCGCGGTTCTGGCTCAGATCAGCCATCAGGGTGTAGCGCTCGTACTGGTTGTAAGGGTCGAAGCGGTCGTAGGAGCCCAAAGACGGGATGATGTCGTCCTCCTCCTGCACGTCGGGCTGGAGAGTGGCTTTCTGCAGCACAAAGTCCACCCGGCCTGCCGTGGGCAAGCGAGCAGGCAGGTGGACTTTCTTCATAGCTCTGTTGTAGCCCGGGGCCTGGGCGGTCACGATGTGGATGCCAGGGGTGAGGAGGCGCCAGTAGTCTCCATTTTCAGCTGGGCAGGGAGAGGGAGAAGGAGGCGGAGCGTTTGGAGTTATTATTGTCATGCTTACATCTCTGAGTGGGACTGTTTGTTTTTTGAAGGGGCACTCCGAACTGTTTACTCACAAGGAAAGCCTTTGTTACAAGATTATTTTCACAAATCAAATAATTGTTTACTCCATCACAATTTCCCAGAGCCCGAAATGACGTCTTCATATTACTTTTTGTCCAACCAACAGTCCAAAATCCAAAGACTTTTCATTTACTGTCATAAATGACATAGAAAAGCAGTAAATCCTTATGTTTAAGAAGCTGGGAGCAGCAGAGTTTTGACATTTTTGCTTGAAAAACAACTTAGTGACTAATGGTCGTGGCTCTATACAGGTCAGGCAGGAAGACTCATACAGCATTCTTGGCATATATGGATGGTAGAGACGGGAAAAACGTCTTCGGACAATTCAAGACAGCTGTGTGATTACAGAGTTGGTCATGTGAAGGTTAAATATGTTCTTTAATTAACTTAACTTAATTGCCTGAAGTGATGCGTCGTGTTTGTTTGGTTGTCAGGCATTTTTGAGTCAGACGGATCAAAACTTCCAGAAAAATAAGTTTACTTGTTGTACTGAGTTATGGAAATTATTGCAATTGTACAGAAGGATTTTGACCACTATTTCATACACGACTTTAAATCTCACAAGAAGTACTTTAACGTAACAATAGTGGAGTGCCACTTAACAGAACAAAATGTGTCATGTTGGCCATGAGAAACATAGCTTTGGCTAATGTAACACAGTACAATACAAGAATTCATCTGTGGAAAATCTCGTGACTGTAGCAGCTGATGTTCATGATTACCTGTGGTGACGTCGTGCCGTATTCCTATGACTGATACCCTCGCGTCTTTGATTCCATTCCCCTCCTCGTCTTTCACGATGCCTTTGATACCTCGATGAGCCTGAGGAACACAAGTACATAAATCTTTATTCTGCTGATTTGGGCTGCCAAATCTCTTTGTTTCTCTCAATATTTCCCAGCAGTAATTATTCTAGTAAGTCTTTCCAGTTCAAAGGATTCTTACAGCAGAAGCATGGCTCTACATAAATGGCGACTAATAGCTTTCACTAACAGTTTAATTAAGAAGCGATGTGTTTTGAAGTTGGGGGGGAAAAACAACATTGGTGTTGGATCTCAGATCAGTCGGATCAGTGCATCCCTCAGCCAAACACCACAGTGTCAACAATGTTCTTACTGCTTCAATATATGTGATCAAAGCCTCGTGGTTTTCATGCCAGGCGAGAAATAACTCCTCTTCAGGAGGGAATTTATCACAGCCCAGCTCCACGGTCACCTCGAAACAGTTGGTGTGGAGATAGTTGAAGTCCTGCATGCCTGAAGGGAGACAAAAACAAAACAGCTTCACCCAGAGATCCACCATCAACTGTGCTGACCGTTCCCCAGGCCCTCTCACTGCCTCTGGTCTTACAGCGACCTCTAGTGGCTCCATCTGACATCTAATATAAGATATCCACTGTTAGACTGTAACTGAGGGATAATGTTTGCAACTCACTTCCTGCAATGCTGGACCACTGCGCTCCGTTAATGATTCCTTTCTGACTGTGGGTGCGAGATGATCCACACTGGGCGCTCTCATAGGACATTGTTTCATGGGCATTCGCATATGTTCTCGCAAGAAGCTTGAACACCTACATGATAAAAAAACCAAGAGTTATTTTTGTCATCTTCCAGAAAAGAACATATACATGAATTAAAGTTTTAAATTATGTCCAAATATAGGAACACAGTGAATGTTTTTCTGTTCTGGAGGTGTTTGAAGGAGCCCGTTCACCTGTTCATCCGGTGATGGGGAGAACATGCTGCTCTGCATCGGGTGTTTGGACAGATCATAGGGGTAGGACACCACCAGGTCTCCACCGTGGAAGTTAGCGGAGATCACAAATGGGATGGAGCGGATCCATTTCATGACAGCGTAAGTCTCCGGTGCAACCTGCATCGCAGCATGTTCGGACCAAGACATGAAGCACTAAATTTAAAGTGGTTCATCAGCAGCAGCGTCCATGAGGCTATAAACTATCATGCAGTGACATGACACATATGGAGAAGGATTCATACTGTACCTTACCAAACCAGTAATAGTCTGGGATTGGGACGTGGTCGGTGCGGTGGCCCTTTTGTCTGCGCCGGCTGTAAATGATGGACGTCAGATCAGGGAAGTTTCTGTTCAGGTCGATGTTCTGAGCGTTGTTTCGGCCGATGTTCCAGGACTCATATCTGCCACTCTGTGTGATTTACAAGTTTGTGTTTCAGAAAATTAGAGAATGACATTTATTATTGGGTTAAGTATTTAAGATGTTAATGACAGGTTATAATACTGATAAATGATCCAATCTGTTTTATGTGTTTTAAACAAACAATCCTGTGTTATTTCAGCCATATCTACCTTTTATCTTCTTATTCATTTGACAGTACTAATGAAAGATAAATAAATGTGATAATAATATTATAGACAGGGTTGGGTAGTAATGGATCTCATGTACTGTAATTGGTATTGTGTAATCAGATTACAAAAAATGAAAAATGAAAAAATGTGTAATTAGATTATACATAAATTGTCAAGGATTGCTGAATTACATTTTTAATTATGTCTTTAAAACTGTGACCCCTGATTCTAATGAATGGCTCATTATCAGGCTTCAGCAGAGCGTGATGACGGGCTGACTATAACATTTAACAAGGCGTGTGGATTATTAAAATATTTGGTTGGTTTTCCAACAAAAACAAAACATATGACTCAAACTGCACAGCGATTAATGTATGTACCACTGGAGAACTGACCCTCTCCTCATCATCGTTATTGTCCTGGGATCCAGAAACAGCCACCTCATATCCGTCAGGGTTCATGGAGGGCAGGATGTGGATGCGGGTGGTGTTGACGAGGGTCTGGATGCGCTCGTTCCCCAGCAGATACTCTGAGCACAGGTACTGAGACAAGTATATCAGCAGCTGGCGGCCCAGGACTTCATTCCCATGCATGTTGCCGATGTATTTCACCTCAGGCTCGACTGACACAGGATCACATTTACAGTTAAGTGGTCAAACTTCCTCCATAATGAAAAAGAATTCAGACTTACATCTGTACACAGATTTTACTTACGCAGCTCATGTTGTCCGGGGTTGTTTGAGAACTCGATGACGAGCATCTCCCTGCCCTCCATACTGCGACCAATGCTGTAGGTTCTTGCTATGTCGGAGCAACGTTCCTCGACTTTCTGCAAGATGGTGTTCATCTGAGCGTTGGAGTGATAGCTGAACTGTGGCGTGGTGGCAGGCTCCTCAGGAGGAGGCATCTCCATGCTGTCAACAGCCTCGGCATTTTGCTCTGCTGTAAAGAAAGCACAGCATGATTTATCAGCTTTGATCAATGTGCTTTAAGATCTAACTGGGACTGGCTACATTTTAGATATATCAAACAACACGTCTGTCTTCATTCTTGTCGGGCTGCCAGGCTATAAAAAGGATGTTTGAAGAGTCTGGTATGTACAGCAGAGACCAGAGAGAGAGGGTGGAAAGTCAATGTAGCACCAACAGCCTGATGTGCTTATTTCAGCTGACACATTAAACCATCTGCCCTTATTTTCATATTCACACTTATAGAGAGCAATAATAGCTCCAAAACCTCAAAGGACACATTAACACACATCTTCGTGCTGCCACAGAAGACTGCATCCGCCAAAACTCTCACTACTGGTTTAACTGTTGGATTTATACAGTGTGTGCGCTCATGTAACCGGCACAGTTTCATCCCTATTTTGGTTTGTTTATAGATTTCCAATGCATGTTTAAGCAGCATTAATGGATTTTTTGGCAATGGAATAAGTTGTAAACAACATCTCCACCAACTCATCAGCTGGCAAATCCTCCAAAGTTAGTGACCAGATGTTGTTAACTTTGTCATTTGGTGATGGGCAGGTAGCATAACATTGGGAAATTAGAGATATTCTGCTGAAAACAAGGTTGAAAGCTTTGAGACTGAACCAAAACACTAAAGCTGAGGGCAATGAAACCAAAACAATGAGCTTAAAGTGGCTAAAATGCCTCATAGAGCTGCAGAGTTGGTTGATAATTCTTTGTGTAGAGTGGCTTTAAAGTGAGATTACTTTTAACATGGTCCCAAGATGTTTAAAATGATGCTGATTATTAATCAATAAGGCACTGATTGTTTCTAACAAATTGATATTTATTAACAGGCTGCTACACAGTGTGGCACTAGTGTTTTACTAGTCCTGGTGCTGGAGCCAAGCTGTGTTGTTATCTTTCAAAATGACAACATTTTCATAAAGTGAGGCAAGAGGTTGCACCCACTTTTCACTAACATGCCTGAAATAGCTGGAGCAATTACTGTGAGATCAGTCTGAGGTCACATGATATCACAACAAGAACATCAGCTTGAAATTAACATGAATATGGAAATAATTACACAGCTCAGACTTGCTGCCAGACATCTGAACCAAACTCTACACAACTAGTGCAGTAGAACAGGATAAGACATTGTATTACATTTCATGGGTTAACTATAAGACTTTTATGAACATTTCACTGGACACAAATGTGAGAAATTATGTAACATAACGCTCAAATCATTTCACTCTGTCCTGCATAAGCTCTGCTGCTCATGCTCTCATATGGTTCACACATGATTTCTGCTGCATCTTTTTTTTTTATTTCTGACTTCAAGAATTCAAAAGTGTTCTTAGAAAACTGTCAGACTTTGTTTGTCTTTGTGTGGTGCATTAAGGTGCTGTTTATGACCATAGCCTGCTAATGAAAATACGTGGAAAAAGCCATAGAATCCAATAGAAGCGTAGGTTTATGTGGTGAACTAAGGCGTTCCAGTTGGACTTTATTTGAGGTGAGCCACATGAGCGAGTGTGCAAACCAGATGCCTGCTGAAAAGGGAAAAATGCTCTATTGAAACACAAAGGATTGTGTTTCTCCTGCAGAAAACAAGAAGGTGAAAGTGTAAATTTTATCATTTTTATCATTTCAGGTCACTAAATACCAAAGATATTTCACTTTTTTCTCACCTTGGAGGCCCTCCAGTGGGTCGTAGCATCCCTCTTGGTCACTGACAAAGAAGCGATCGCAGTCCAGGAAATAGGGCCAGGCCATTTCTATCCTGTCAAAAGCGTGGCTGCACTTCTTACGCATCGCCTCACAGGTGGTGCGACACGGCCTCAGCACCGTCTCCCTCTCACAGCGCGGCGCCAACACGGAGCAGCCCAGCATGCGGATTTCAGGGTTGCATTCTCCCCCGAGCAGAGACTCGACCACGCTCAGGAGGAGGTACTCGGCGCCCGCCTCGGCTTCTTCACGGGTCTTGTGGCCGAGGATGTTCGGGAACATGGTCTGAGTGTAGGACATGTCGTCGCAGTAGGACAGAAACACATCTGTGCATTTGGCTGAGGTAGAAAAAGAAATTCAGACAGGTCAGGAACACTGACCTATTATGCTTTATGTTTTTTCCCTTTCCTTTAGTGTTTATATTCTCTTAAAGATCAACAGACGCTCTACTCTCCCACAGAAAACACTGCTCCCGAAACGCCTCGTCAGGAGTCCCGCTTTCAATTCTGTGACTTTGTGACATCACATTACATCACAGTCAAGTCAAAGTCAAAGTCAAACATTTGCATCATTTATGTCAAGCGGCTAGTTGCTCTGTTGTTTTTAGCGGTTTAGCTGGCTCAGGCGTGTGTGAGCTGACCAATCAGAGCACACTGAGTATTCATCTTCTTAAAGAGACAGGAGCTAAAACAGAGTGTTTCAGACAGATGGGGGATACAGCCTTGCAGCACTGGACAGTCTGAGAAAACTGACGTGTTTTAGAGCACTAAAGCATGTAATCCTATTCTAGTGGTTACCCAAAATAAAACGATGAACCCGAAGATGAGCACAATATGTCTCCTTTAAATGATTACTCAGTAGAGCAGCAACATTAAGTTGATTCATCAATTAGTCAATCGAAAGAAAATTATCTGCCAACTATTTTATTCAAAGAAATATTTCAGTCACTTTTGAAGCAAAAATGTCAAATATTTGTGTGATCCAACCTTCTTAAATGTAAAGATTTGCTGCCATTTATTCATCATGATAGTAAATGAAAAGTCTTTGGGTTTTGGACTGTTGGTTGGACAAAAGAAGCAATTTGGAGGCGTTGCTTTGAGCTCTGTGAAATTGAGATGAACATGCATCTAGCTTTATTGAACAATTAATTGAGAAGATAATCAACAGATAAAAATAATTGTTAGTTGCAGCCCTGTTAATCAGATCGATCAACAGAGAAGATAAAACAAGAACAGTATGGAACACAGCCAGACCAGCAGCCAGTAGTAATCCAGCTGTATCAGTCTCATTCTGAGGGATCGGGACATGTGTCACACACTTAATCATGAGCCTCACTGTGCTGTCTTCAATCATGGAGCTCCAAACATTTCTATTATCTCTGGAAATTAGAATTTGAATATTTCATAGTGCCATTGATCATCTAAAAATACACATGATAGTCTTATGGCTCTCGGGCCAGATTCCATTAAGGCTACACCCAGCGTGACTTATGATCTCATCCTTTTTGTTAATAAAAACACTGACTTCATTCAAATCCACGGGGATGTAAGGGTAAAAAACACTTGACATGTCTGGGCGGTTTTTCTCTGGCTAATAAAGTCAAGGAAAGGCTACAGCTGATGAGTTTAACAGTCGAGAGAGGCTGCTACAACATGCAGGACCAAGTCTGACTCCAAGGCCAGGGGTACTTACGTTTTTCCTCCAGTATTGGCTTGCACAGTCCTGTAAGACACAGCAGTATGTCATTAGCTGACACTGTGGCAGACACTAGATGGCAGAGTGGTTTCTGTAAAAAGCCTCAATGTGGCCTACAAAGTATTCTGCTTGTATCCACCTCTGGTTTTGCTTCAGCAGCTTTTCTAAAATGCCTGTCTGTCTCCAAAGTGTCATCAAGACATGAGAGAGTTGAAGGAAAAGACTGAAAAGCATGCTTTCATCTGGAATATTAACACAATGTGGAAAGTTATAGGCCAGCATCTCATCATATTCACAACCATTCTGTGGTTTTAAGTTTCTACAACTTACATACAAGCACTTTTCATAAGTTTTACTGCATGGAAGTCAGCTTCTGGGTCCAGCCTGCACATGGGAATATGCCATGTCCAATTCATGCAGCAGGTCCAGGGTGCACGTACAATAATCATACTCACATACAGCTGAGAAAGTTTACCTCGAAATCCTGGGTGGCACCGCGGAGGAGCACACGACACAAGGACCAACAACTGCAGCAGCACCAGCAGCATGATGCTCGTTTTCCCCGCAGCTTTTACTCTGTAATCCGTTTCGATGTGGCACCCCACGCACGCAGCCAGAGGGTGTGTGCGTCAGTTTCCCCAAGTCTGCAGAAGTTCCCTCTCAACTCCCCTCAAAGCGGCTTTATTAGGCGTATTACGGTTAACTATCAAGTTACAAGAGGAAATGGCTCTGAGGTGAAGTAGGGACGTGTGAGCGCAAAATGTGCATGCGGACTTTTACGCATGTGGCGCTCATTGAAGGAGACTTAAGGTGGACTGAGGCTTTTGTTGTGTTTACACCAGTTTTGAGTTTAGTTGTTGACTTTTTTTGTTCCAGGAAGGTTCTGACTCTGAAAATGATGAAACTGCAAATTTCCCCTCGTCCATATTCGTCTAGCCTATTATAGAGTGGGTTAGTAATCAGTCCCGAAACCCGGAAATCAGTTAGAATCTTTGCACTTCCGGTTCCCTCGTCTCAAATTCAACAGGTTTTTTGAATGGGTTTTCGTCAAAATGCCCAAAATAAGGTCTGTGGTCACCACAGGCTGGAGGTATTTACAAGTTTTGTTCTTCGACATAAAATGCATCATGAAATGTCCAAATGAATTATAAAGCGCTTACGTGAAAAGCAGCATAAATGCGACTGCAGAAGTTGTTCAGATAGAAAGTTTAGTCAAACGTACGACAAGGGACCTTTTATTGGTTACAAAGCAGTCTCAATTTAAAACTGATCCCTCTGTATGACCTACATAAGCAAACACGACCATCAGCAAAAAGATTGGGTTTTTTCTGTATACATATTATAGTTACGCTTAAAAATACACTACCGTTCAAAAGTTTGGGGTCACCCAGACAATTTCATGTTTTCCATGAAAACTCACACTTTTATTCATCAAATGAGTTGCAAAATGAATAGAAAATATAGTCAAGACATTGACGAGGTTAGAAATAATGATTTTCATTTGAAATAATAATTTTGTCCTGTTGTAGGAGGAAATTAGCTCCAATCAAGCGCTGTCCACAGGGTATGGCATGGCATTGCAAAATGGAGTGATAGCCTTCCTTATACAAAATCCCTTTTACCTTGTACAAATCTCCCACTTTACCAGCACCAAAGCAGCCCCAGACCATCACATTACCTCCACCTTGCTTGACAGATGGTGTCAGGCACTCCTCCAGCATCTTTTCACTTGTTCTGCGTCTCACAAATGTTCTTCTGTGTGATCCAAACACCTCAAACTTAGTTGTGTCTGTCCATAACACTTTTCTTCCTGAATCTTCCTCTGTCCAATGTCTGTGTTCTTTTGCCCATCTTAACCTTTTCCTTTTATTGGCCAGTCTCAGATATGGCTTTTTCTTTGCCACACTGCCTAGAAGGCCAGCATCCCAGAGTCGCCTCTCCACTCCATTTAATGAAGCTGCCAGTTGAGGACCTGTGGGGTGTCTATTTCTCAAACTAGAGACTCTAATGTACTTGTCCTCTTGCCTAGTTGTGCACCTGGGCCTCCCACTTCTCTTTCTATTCTGGTTAGAGCCCGTTTGTGGTGTTCTCTAAAGGGAGTAGTACACACCGTTGTAGGACATCTTCAGTTTCATGTCAATTTCTCGCATGGATTAGCCTTCATTTCTCAGAACAAGAATAGACTGTCGAGTTCCAGAAGAAAGTTCTCTTTTCCTGGCCATTTTGAGAGTATAATCGAACCCACAAATGCTGATGCTCCAGATACTCAACTAGCTCAAACGATGGCCAGTTTTATAGCTTCTCTAATCAGCACAACAGTTTTCAACTGTGCTAACATAATTGCACAAGGGTTTTCTAATCATCAATTAGCCTTTTAACACAATTAGCTAACACAATGTACCATTAGAACACAGGAGTAATGGTTACTGGAAATGGGCCTCTGTACACCTATGTAGATATTCCATTAAAATCAGCCGTTTCCATCTAGAATAATCATTTACCACATTAACAATGTCTAGACTGTATTTCTGATTCATTTAATGTGAAAAAAACAGTGCTTTTCTTTCAAAAATAAGGACATTTGCAAGTGACCCCAAACTTTTGAACGGTAGTGTATGTCGAACATACTTCGAATGTTCATACGAAGTCAAATTCCTTGTTTGTGTTTCACATACTTGGCCAATAAAGCTGATTCTGATTCTGATTCTGATGTCGAAAAGAATTGTGCATTAAAGTGTCTAAAACGTCTAGAAATTTGTTATAGAATTTGTTGTGTTGGTTACTAACATTATCCCAAATAAACTCACATATGGGAGCTCCATACATACAAGGCCACCTTTAGACTTTAAATTCCTCATAATAGAACAATGATTCTCACAAATACTATCAAAATAGTAGTGAGATGGAGAAAAACCTTTGATTGTCTCAAGTGGATGTGTAATTTTGCTTCAGGATTGCCACCTAATCTCATTTTCCACACAAAACACACAGAAGATTTTGTCACAGCTACGTTTTCTAAGGGAGCTTATTTTACTCATCCCACTAATTATAGGCTCTTCTCTCCTTCAAGCCGAGCTGATCTGAATTAGATGGGAAGCATGATTGTTCATCACTCAGGCTGGCGGGCGCTGGACCCCTGGGTTCAAGAATGGATAGAGAGTCCTCTGGCTTTAATGATTACAGCAGGTCGAGGGTGATGTGAGCATTAGAAAAGTAGAAATACTACTGTATATATCCGCTAAATCAGGAATATGAATTATGCAAATTACTGCACGGCAGAGAAATAAAGTGAATGGACATGAAGCCCTGTGGGAGAGATGACACCTTATTGGATGTGTGCAGAGAGAAGTACTTATAGAGAGTGATTTAAACTGACACAGGAATTATAAGCCTGTTAGAGAAGCCGAATGACTCTTGTTGATAACAATCTACAATTTATTGTGCTGGACAAACACCTGTGTAGAGAAATTTAGCTGTAAGATAATATATGTAGGTTTAAAATTGGTTCAGTGTGTGGTATTCACAGCCAAAAACAGGTGGAGGAATGAAGCCCAAACTAGAGTTTATGTTGTGAAAACCTTCCAGTCTGTGCAGGTTAGGAAACTGAACACTTTGGGTGCCATGAGCAATACGTTTGAACGTAGTCGAAATATATAGTTTACAAGAAATATGCAGCTTTTAAGCAGCACTAGCAGCATGCAATTGTGAAATTTAAGAGATCCATGTTCTCCAGAGGATGAAACCCTCTGATTTTTCTTCAAGCACCACCATGAGGTTGAAAGTTGTGCTTTTGAGGAACATGTTTCATGATGATCCACCGCAGGCTTCATGAGGACTTACAGTACAGTGAGTTTCAGCTCATTGTTCAGCTGTGCGTCCTGCAGCCTTACTGTTGTCACTCTAATCACTCTCATGCCACAGTTTTCTGCCGGAGAAGGAAAATGCTTGACATCTAAAAATCCTACATCCAGTACATGCTCGGCACCAAACAGCAGACACTATAAGTGACTAGTTGGTGAACCAAGGGGAGCATTTTTCCCCACAGGGGTTGGTAAAGACCAAATTGTTGTCAGCTGCTCCCAAGTGACCAAAAACTGTGTGTAGTTTTTCAACAGGTGCCATCATTGCATCAAAATGTCAGTTTATCCAGCACTTTGGTTTATGAAAAAGTAACTGTGAGGCCTGATCTTCCCATCAGCCTCATTGTGCTAGATAGCAAATGTTAGCATGCTCAACAACATTAACGCTAACATCTGCACTTAGCTCAAAGCAGTTCACTCTCATAGAGCCGTTAGCATGGCTTAGACACTTGTCTTATTTCTTTACTCTTCCTGCAAAAGTTGATGATGATGCACTACTAGACATCTGGCCTCAAAACTACTTCATTCTGAATTGATGCATCACCTTTTTGCAAACATTTTTTAATCATACTTGTGTTTTAATTACATTTGAAATGTCGGGTGATTAATCACTGTTTCATAACTTTTCTCAAAGGAGGTGTCTGAAGGTGTTGAGGTGTACCTGCAGATTTTAAATGCTCCTTGGTCTTACTCATAAGTTTATACTGAAATTCCACTTAAGTGTCAGAAGAGTCGTAGTTACAGTCATATGGATAATGTGGTTTACGAAGTGTGTTGATACCCGTTAAACTAACTCATCCGTCTCAGTTGTTGCAGTGACACATGTTTTGCTTTGCATATATTTTTCATTTGAGCAGTTTTAATCACCAGTTTTCATTTTATGATTATTGGGGTTAATTAGAAAATGTGTAACTATAGCAAAGTCTGGGGCTTTGGAGCAACCTTGAGCTGATTTTAGCATGAATTGCATGAATTAAGCCACAGAAAAATGGAGATTCCCTCACTTAATGCTGCAAATAATTACTGTTGGTCTGTTTCCATGCATCAAATTAAGCCCTGAGTCATTACCAAGTCTGAATAAATCTGAATCACTAATCTGCAAAAGTGATCTTTGACTTGTCTCTTTAATTACACTCGGCAATAATGCTGCTGTAGCCGAGATTGCTCATCTGACACCACAGTCATATTTTTACTGCTCATCATAGAGGTTATAATTAGGCCCATGAGGAGGCTGAAGGTAGAACAATGTGATGCAGAAACCGTGTAGCTGGTGGTGAAAGAGCAACCAAACAAGTTTTATTTCCTCTTAGGTTTACCTATATTCAGATATTGAATATTGCCTATAATTTTTTCTATAATCCTCATCTATCATTGGAATAAAAGAATCAAAGTCCTACTATTTGCCATTTAGTGTCCAAGACCTTCAGTCGTACTGCTTGAATTCAATTTGCAAACATACAAATTAAATCGAAGGGCATTATCTAGATTCAATGACGTTACTGTGAAAAGATAAATATCTTTAATAGCTTTATAATTGACAGCTTTTATTGCACAGATTCCACTAATAGCTAATCACACTGCCAAAGAACAGCAAGTGGCTCACAGGATGAAAAATACATGTGCATAAAGTACATCCAAAGAAACTGATTTTTAATAACAAAACAGCTATTTAACGGCTGAAAAAGGTCACATATTTAAATCTGGCACAAACACAAAACGGTGTGTTTAAAGCACTTTGAAAGCATTCCTATGCTACATCACTTTGCTCCCCCTTTTACGTAGACAAAAAGATGTTCCTGTACAGTGCAAAATAGATAATAACATCAGTAAATATCCATAGAAACATTTTCTCCAGTCAACTGGCAAAACAAAGCACAGTTGTGCATTTCAGTTCAAAGTGGGCTATCTCTAGTACATTCAGTTACAAACTCACACTTAAAAAGATAACTCCAGGAATATTCTGTGTTTTTCCTAATGTCAAAAAATCCCATGAAAAAGACCAAAACTGATTAAGAATTGATCTCACTAACAAGTGTTGTCTGTGCTGCAGCTGTGCTCAATCTTTAAATAAACTCACAAATCACATCATCCCTGCCTCCTGGACTCAGTACGCTGGTTTAATTCACAAGAGAGTTGGATTTAATTACATGACACTCGTGTCAAAACTAAGATGCTTTGCAGACGAAGTGGTGTGGAAACCACATAACACCTGGCAGTCAAATAAACTAATTTGCTTACTTACATGGATTGTGATTCAAAAGAGCAAAGAAAAGCACATCGATGAGACACTTTTTCACAGGGTGACATGTCTCTTCTTTACCAAGAACCAGGGCACTGTAGTTTTTTTGTCAAACAAACATACCCTGCACCTCAGCCATTAATTCTCACTAGTGCACCAAGTGTGTATTCATCTGAAAATAGTCTCCAAAAAGCATATATATATACTGTATATATATATATATATATATATGACCATCTTCTTAAAGGGTACCCCCACCAATGTTAGACATTAAAGTGTACAGGTCTCTGGGAGTACTTCTGCATATGTAAAAAGATTAGTGTTTAGCCTTTTGTGACTCCAGGGGAAGTATGAATGTTATCTGATTAATTGCCTCAGAGTCACTCAAGGCTAAGTTGCATTGTGGGTAATGTATGCATCAAGTTATGAAAGAATACGTGTTATTAAAAGGGGATATCTCTGGTTCTGCTCTGGCAATTTTGGTCATTTGTTTTGGAGTGCAATACTAGACCAATTGAAGGCTTTTTAAAATGTGGCACTACATTACCCACAATGCAATTTAGCGACTGAGTGACATCACTGGAGGCAATTAATCAGATTACATGCAGCTTCCTCTGGAGCCACAAAAGGCTTTATACTACTTTTTTCACATACAGTATGCAGTAGTTCTCCCCAATACCTGTAAACACACATTAATGTGTAAAATTGGTGGAGTTACCCTTTAAAGATTCACATCTAGTGTACATTTGATACACCTCTGTCATCTCCCCACATTTACTGTCTGTATTTCTACTGATACACAAAAACAAAAGATGATGGGCCTGGTGCTGGGTGAGTGACCTAGTCGTTTCATGGCACTTGTTGACAATAACAAAAAAAACAATATCACCATTCTTAGCATTTAATATCATGGTGTAAATATTATTTGCCTTTGGCTCCAGTAACTATAGTAGCTCTGAGAAAATTAGACAAAGTGCATCAATATTCAGTGACTGACATGACACCTCAGAGTAGTCTAACATGGTCAATTACAGAACATGGCAATAATGTGCAGCAGTTTCTCCACAGGTACATTATCTGGAAACAACATAGTCTTTCCGTCTTTTCACATCCTCACTCTGACGCCTATCGACCGTCAGTTTCTTGCTCTGTCCCTGCCGTTTTGTGGCAGTGGAAAGGTCACTACATGTGGATTTGTCAGAATCATTATAAAGTGGTTGGTACAGTACAAAAGGCCACTTTATACATGTCTCTCAGAGAGAAGAAGGGGCATGTCTCCAGCAGCTGGACCTTCAGTTTGAGATGAATCTGAACCCTTTTTCGATGAAATTGTCTGACCTGTGTGTGGTTTTGTGTGTGTTTTCATCTCAGATGACTCACAAATCCCTTGGTTACCGTCTGAGACCAACGTCTTCCACATTGTCCCCGTCGCTCCCTATCTGTCTTCCCCTCTCGCCCGTTCATCCTCCCCCTCACTGCTGTCTTTTCATTCTTCTCCACCCACCATCTTCCTCGTGTTTGCTCTCTCTTCGCCCCCCCACCCACAATCAGTCTCCTCTATCTGCTCTCTTTTCCCTTCCCAACAATATCCTGTCCTCTCTGTGTCTCTCCTCATTCTTTTCCTCCGCCCACCTCCTTCCAAGAGGCAACCTTTATTTTTGGCTTGTAGTGTGTATCTGTCATGTCCGCACATTTGCCATTAGCTAATCCTCTGGAGGCAGTAGTCGTTCTCTGTGTCTAAAGAGCTGTTGTGGCCAGACGAGGGGTACAGGTCGCGGCGGAGCAGCCTGTTGACGACAGTAACCAGGACTTTCTTGTACTGCTGACGTAGGAGGGAGTAGGCGAAGGGGTCGGACGCAGCCTTGCTGTATGTCAGGCACTTACTGATGATTCCCCAGTGGCGGTTGATGTCCACAAAGGGTAGAAGCTCGGCCAACCTGAAGGGGCGGCAGCAGAAACATGACTAAACAAAGTACATTTTTAACGTTGTCTTCATGTAGTCACTTACATTTGTGATAGATGATACATAAATAATTGTTCAGTTACTGGCTCTTGGTTGGAATAACTAGTAAACAGGAGACACTATTGTGTGTTCACCATCATTTCTTATATCCAGTTGTATTTCATTTATGTGGATATTGGGGAAAAATAACGCTCCACTGACAAATGTATGGAAGATGCGAAATGCCCATGTAAAAAATCGGTCAGGCTCTAAATATGATAACTGATCATTTCAAGTAGAAGTTCCTAACCTGTAGTTTGTGCACACCTGAGGGTATTAAGGGCCCAGATGTTGTGAGCAAAGATGGATGATTTAATAATCCTCAGATCTAAAAAGATTTCTTGAGTTCTTGACTTTTTCCCTCCTCTCTGAACCCTTTTGGGTTTGGGTATTGCCAGTTGCAATCTTGTTGCTTTCCTCTGAAAATGTAAAAAATCTCCTTCTTCTTCTTTATGTTTATTGGTGGATTGCAAAACTGCTAAGTAATTTAAAGCAATTTGGCTTCATGTTATTGGCTAAAATTGTATTTTTGTGTCATGAATTTTCCATGTCAAACTAAAATCAGATCGCAATGCCAATTTTTTGATGGCCTTGTACGTCTTTGTTTGATTTACTTTGTGTTGGTGTTTTAAAACGACACATGTCTAGTGACAAATTAGATGAAAGAGTGTTTTTCTGTGTCAAGGCAAAGATCTGTTGGGAATGTTAACACTGGGGAGCTCTTCGCCTTTTTAACAATTCAAAAGGTTCACTCTCATATACAGTACCTCGTGTTCTGCTAATTAAGGCAACGTTATGTAACAAAAAATGTCACTGAAGCATGAAGTTACCACGAGAGGCGTCACCGTCAGTAAATGATGTGTAGAAATGCTCATTCTAAAACAGAACAGACACACGAGCAGGAGTTATCGTAACTCGATGGTTTGGCGTCCACAGTCACTCAGGCTACTTTCAGTGTCTGGTCAGGAGGTCACTCCACATTTCCCTTCCTAATGTGTCTCCCCTCCTCTCTCCCATATGTGCGCCACAAATGTCAAACTGATGGATCGTCAGCACCACAGCTGGCTGACGAAAGGTTTGAGGGCCCCTGAAGCGCTTCCTCTTTTTTTCTCTCTCTCTCTGGGAGCGACTATCAGTCTATACTGTACTGTAGCTATTGTGCTGCACTGTACTGTGTGTGTTTCTGTGGATGCAGCACTGCAGGCCACCTGTTTACAGTGAGATCAGGCGACTAACGAGCCGTCTCATGGTTTATATAACTGATAATAATCAAGATGGTGTGAAATGCAGTGTGTGGTGTTAGCTGAGGACGCTTTAGGTGTTGAATTGTTTGCAGTGGTGCGACAGATGTTCATCCTGTGGACCGTAACATGCGTGTCTGTGTCTCTGATGTGTCTGGATGCAGAAATGAGGTTAACTACTCATTAAAGGTGCAATATGTAGTTTTTGGGGAAGGAAATTTTAGTCAGAAGAGAAAGATCCTTATTGACTGACTTTGAAACAACCTCTCCTTGTTTTCATGACTAAATAAACAAACATAATTTCAAACTGTTTTACTTTGTTTATATGTGGCGGACCCTGCCACCTTTCTAGCTTCAAACAGTGTTCGAGAACAGCTTGTAATGGAAAATATAAATATTTCTGAGTTTGTATTATTACCTCACTAATATTGTAAATATTAAAATTCTGATATTGAATCCCTTCTCCAAAACTACACAGTGCCCCCTTTAAATTCAGGCTATGTTTTAATATTATTCACAAAACTCACAAAGTAAATTGCTCAAGTGGGCTCATTTATCTTTTGAGTTTTGCTGTAAATCCAGTGATTTATGGGCAATTATCAGCCCGACTTACCTTGTAATTACATAAGGAGCGAAGCAGATGATGAATGAGCCGATGAAGATGCTGATCTTCTTTGTGGCTCTCTGCTTTCTCCTCTTTTGCTCGGATAAACACCTTTGCTTCACACTGAAAACAACAAAATGCCTTTAACATTCTGCTCAAAGTAGTGACAAGACTGAGTAATAAAAGCCAAAGGGGGTTTTGTGAGCTACCTTGGGTGAATGTCGACCAGGAGGAAAAGAGTCTGCATGGTGATGATGTCAATCCTCTTGCAGTGAAACCTGGCGACTTTGAGCACCTTCAGGTAGGTGAAACACAGGATGAGCAGGGAGAGCATGAAGCTGGTGGCGTGGAAGACGACAGTGAAGATTGTGAACTTCATCCTGTCGCCGGTCTCCTCGCTCAGCTGCAGGGTGCAGGACGCGTACACGTCGCTGTAGTTGACCCAGGAGAAGAGCAACGCCGTCAGGGAGAAGGTGAAGGAGTGGAGCCACGAGTAGCACACCATGATCAGCGCGTCCTTGTAGCGCATTTTGGTGGAGTAGCTGAGCGGGAACACCACAGCTATCCACCGGTCAATGCTGAGGGCTGCCATGCTCAGCATGGTGTTCGCGGTGAGGAAAGTCTCCAGAAAGCTCACCGTGTGGCACGCGCAATCCCCAAAAGGCTGCTGCTTCCTGATAATCCCCACCAGAGTGGCCGGCATGTTGAGCACAGTGATGAGGATGTTGCAGAAGGACAGGTTCATGGTGAAAACACCGGGCACCTGCCGGCGGATCTCGGTGCTGTGGACGAAACATAGCAGCACCAACAAGTTTGACAACAGCGAGACGACCGCGACCACGACGATGAACAACGCGAAGATGATCTCAGCAAAGTCCATGTCTCACTCCGGAAAGTGGCCTCTCGGGTTACCTGTCGCTGATAATAAGCACTTAAAATCAACCATGGTCGCTTCACCGCAATCCACTTCACTTTAAATCCCCGTGCGTCCGCGCGTCGCCGTCCTCTCCCAACTTCCACCAGCGCTGTCCAGCGTGCTGAAGCGAGCAGCCTCCGCCACCATCTCTCTCCTCAAACTTACCGATTATTCCCCTTTAACATCTATCAAATGCAAGATTAAAAAAAATGTTTAAAAAAAAATCTTTGCGAAGTGAAGCAGACATGTCTTTGAGCAGCATTCAAAAGGCGCGCACGTCAGATCCAGGTCTGGCAGGGGGGAAAGCAGCATGCCTACTGAGGTGAATGAGCATTTTTACATATCACATGGAGGAGACGTGGGAACAACTTGTCCTAGTCGCAAAACCTCCAAAGTCACGCTTTACTTCCTATAACGGAGTATTTCTACGTTGTTTTGTTTGTTCCTTTGCACAAACTTGCGCGCAAATCCAAATCAATCATCCCGCGTAAGTTATTCACACGCGAGTTTGCATTGATCACCCCTCGTTCAGAATCAATGTGCAATCTGCAGGCAAAAGGTTGCGGAGAAATCCGGGGATGCGCTCCCGGATGATTGGAGACGCTTCTGCCGTGACCAAATGGCACCAGGTGCACACGCGCGCCGGAGAGGCACGGGGGCAAATAGATCCTTTTCCTGAAATGAATTATTTATAGCCCCGTGGCTACTGTAGATTCACTGTGCGCGCTATCATAACTTGTGTCTGGTATGCAAAAATATACAAAAGCACAGCCATGTAGAAAAGGGGATGTAATATTTTCTCAGATATGATTTTGTCCCAGTCCCACTGACAACTTGATTTTGTAATTGAACTACTTTTTAGGGCGATCAAGCAACACAGCCATAGACTGGACAAACAACCCACACCAGCCCTGCGCCGCACATAAAGAAAGAAGTTTAAAAAACTGCTCATAGAGAGACTTCTGTATTTTTCATTTATGTGCAAATTCCCCATGAAGCAAAAAAAGATATCCATATCCTTTCAGTTTCAGTTGGTAATAATGCAGTTATAAATGTTGTTAGGCTCATAAATGCTAATGGGTTCATCGCCTTTTCTAATAAGCCATCATGTCAGCAGTTATACTATTTTACATTAATTAAGAGATTCTCACTTTCTAATGAGTTTTCATGCCAGTAGCTATAAATATTAAAGCTGCTGTATTATTTTCTTATTAAAATAAGTGTTAAATAGCTCCATATTCCCACAGTAATCACTGTTGGAGAGTGTTTGGTCAGGAAACCCATGTCTCTCCTCCTCCAGCTAATGCAGTAAAAGAGTGAAGAATTTTTCTGGTATCCCTGCTCAATTTATCCAATCAGGACAGAGAACTCCAAAAAGAGGCAGTTCTGTCCTCCTGTTTACCAGAAATGGAGCAACTACCACTTCCAGCACTCTCAGTGACGGCTTATACAATCAAACAGGCCAAAGCAAAGAAAAACACTTGAAAAAACGAAAGAGGCAGTGAAACAAAGAAAGGATGGGAGGGGATCGCTAACTGCAAAACGGACAGAAAGTTAGCTAAAATGACACTTACAGCAGCTTTATTTACTTTTTACAATAATATATCCAGTCTGCAGTTGTCCAACCCAATTGCCAGAAAGAATGGTTAGGTTTAGGCACAAACACCACTTAGGGTTAGAAAAAAGATCATGTTTTGGCTTATCTGGTTCTGTCGGCACAAATGGCCGAGAACTGACAAAAATATCTGGTTTCGTTGCCTCTAAAATGGCTGGAAAATGTCTCAATGTCTCTTTGAAAATATCCTTTGATTTCACGCTTACAAATGTTGGAACACATATGTTGCTTCCAAGAAGCTAAGAGGTCTAATAATTCTCTTATTTTTCAACCCCAAAGTTATTTCTTCTCACTGGCTTCTAACGGATCCATACAGAATCAGTAAATGATTTATAAACCATTGATGCAGCTATTAGTTACAACTTATAAATGCTTTAAAATGGGGTGGTCCCAAAACACCAGCCAAAGGGATCGTTCACAACCTGGCAACCCAGTGAATGATGGATTAACCACTAATAAAGCTGCTGCTCACTACTTATAAACTCTTTGTAATAAAAAAATAGTAGCAATCACCAATATTCTTATATTCTTAATATAGAAGATAAGAACATGTTGAACCCTAAATCAGCACCTTGTGTTTCCTTTTTTTCTCTCTTTTTTTTCTTTTTACAAGCAATTAAATCCATATATCTCCTTGAGGAGCCGTGGAATAAAAGGAATAAGAAAAAAAAACTCTAGGAATTGGAAAAAAACATCGCTACTGAGTCGAATTCGAGGCTTACGACTCATTAAATTGGTCCCCAATCCAAATTGAAGCCTTGTACTGTAACCAGCACCAGAAGTGCACTACAGAAATGTTTGTGCTCGTTACTGAGTCATGCCCAATTCTGGAGATGCTCGTGTAGACGGTGACTCACTGGGGTCAGACACAGCCTGCAGGGGTTTTGTATGTCTTTTTTTTTTTCGCTTTCATTTGCCTCATACTCCCCCTCTTTTGAGGCTTGTGCCTGAATCCCCTTCCCCTCCAATTAAGAGCGCTGTTTTATTTATTTACACTATCAAGAAGCATGTGAATTTGCTTTACTCAGTAATAGCTGAGTGTTTAAAGTGATTAGGTGAGTCATGATTAAATGTAGTTTAGGAAAACCCTGAGGCGGACTATCTGTAGAGTGAAGCATCAGTAGCTGATGAAAGGAACACCGTATTCTAGGAGTAATGAAGCTACTACAGCGCTGAGGGTGTGTGTGTGTGTGTGTGCCAGTGTGTGTTTTGTCATGTGCAGGAGTCTGAGAGTCAGAGAGACAAAGCAGCGGTGGGTGATGTCAGTCGCCTACAAACAAGTGATCAAATGCCTGGGAGAAAGCTACAGCTGGGCTCCTGGGGGGAAAGTGCAAAGCTATTTATAGGCCTGATGGGGTGTCACCTCTGATATAACTCTGAGCGCCGGTGTATTACCTAACCGAGGCATCAGAGCGGTGCGCAGCCGAACACAGCTTTAAAACGGCAAATGAGATTGCTTTGAGAGGATGCTTTTATGTGCGTTGAGTAAATCAGCCACTGCGGTGTTAGGTATCCTCCAGAACGCCACGAGGATCTGTAGAAGCAAATTCACTCAAGCGCTAGAAGATAGCTGCTGACTGACCAACACTGTGTTCTTGTCTCTACACCCAGCAATTAGGATATAAACCCAACACTTCTGTCTTCGCTCCATGTTAGTGAGCACTTTTCCTTTGCCAAGACAATCCCTCCACTTGGCAGGTGTAGCCCATCAAGATGCTGATTAAACAGCACGATTATTGCTACAGGTGTGCCTTGCAGTTGGCATGCTGACTGCAGGAATTTCCAACGGAGCTGTTGCCTGTGAATTGAAAGTTCATTTCTCTACCAAAGGCGGTCTCCGATGTCGCTTGTTGAATTTGGCAGTACATCCAACTGAGCTCACAACCGCAGAGCACATGAAACCACGCTGTACAGCCGAGGCTGATGGGAATGTCAGTAGGTTTTGCAAACAAAGTATTGTTTATTTTTTGCCTTTGGATCCCTTGAGTACGATCCCCTGGCTGGGAACCGCTGTCTTAGTCCATCTGCAATTATTTTGGTCTTCAAGGGGACAAGGTTTTGTTTGTGGAAGCCTTCCTGTGTCCTTTAGTAGTCTTGACCAATCACGTTGGAGTGGGCTTTGGTTGCATGCAGGTAAACAGTCTGTGTGAAATGAAAATTCATTCATTATCTACTCACCCTGCCTTATATGATTGTAAACACAATATCTTGGGGTTTGGACAGTTTGTTGGAAAAAACAAGACATTTATTCTTGTTATACTCTTAATGGATTAACAGACAAAACATGCACTTAATTACTTGTGAAAACAATCAACTATTGAATCGCTAATGAAAATAATTGTCAGTTGCAGTCCTTATCTAATTGAAGGTGGCAAAAACAAGCTAATATTGGATGACTCAGATTGTTGGATTAGCAGAACTGTAAAAGAGCACACAGTGAGCAAATGAATGTTTGTGGGCACCTCGCGACCTCAGCCTTGTAACAAAGCCCGCTCTGAGAGCTTTCAATTTCCATTCTAACCAATGATCTTACATAACAGCACCTGACCTTCATACAAACCATCACCTTCAGGCAGCGAGAGAGGTGCCTTGGACGTTCAGATGAAGTGTGATCTCGGCAGCAGAAACGAAATGAAACTCCCCCGGCCCCTCCGGGTACCCGGGATGTCACTCTGAGCTTGTACCTGCGCAGCACCTTTTAAATTCACTTCCTTCACAGTGTCCCAAGAGCACCGAGTACCACCTGAGGCCAGGACGGAAGAGGAGGAGGAGGAGGAGGGGTGGATCTCAGGTCATGCATTAGGTAACTTGGCGGTTGGTATGTCTCTGAGTCAAAGCACAAGATACAGCAGTGGGTAACATGATGCCTTCAGAGAGCTTCATAGAATCGAGACTTTGAAGTAATGCACAGATCCTTACTACTCTTTATCATGTGCCAAACGATTTAAGATTAATATCCTGTTTTAAAGTTATTTAGATAATCCATTCAATTTTAGTATTTAGTCACCTTTATTCGGTTTTTCTTCCTTTTTATTTGTAAGTTATGTTTTTATTAGGTTCAACCAAATCGCCGAAATAATTGTCGACAAAGTTTGTTTCTACCAAAATCCCCAATATGTTGAAATATTTCTTTATTTCGTAACTTTTTATGGTAAAATCTTCAATTTTATGTTGTGACAATGCTGTGTTTATGGTCTGGTTAGGTTTAGGCACAAAAAACACTTGGTCAGGGATAGGAAAAGACAATATTTTAGTTGACCTATTTCTGTCGTAGCAAACATTGCTAGAAAATGTCCCAAAAATATCCAGTGGTTTCACACCTACAAATGTTGAAACACTGTCTTGAACAGTGGTCTCTGGCTTGCACAGCTGTCACGCAACCACCATCCATACCAACTCCTGACATGAAATTAAGCCCCTATTATCCGTAAACATGACAAATATAGTAGAAATGTTGATATGACACATATGACACCAACAAATTTGAATGTATTCATGGTTAGCAGAAATGGAAAATACCAACATTTTATTCTGGTGACTGGACTATTGCACTCAAAAAAATAACATGGCTAAAATAGTTACTTAACTATTTTAATTATATGTACAAATTCCATAAAGGGTCACATTAAATCCAAAGTTTTCTATCATGTTGAGTCAATGTGAATAAATTAAATAATTTAGTCATATTAAATTAAATTATGTTGATACATAAACCTGTGTGTGTGTGTTTATTTCTATTGTGTGTTAAGGGGAACTTAGACATAAACATGATGTGTTTTTCAAGATTTTATTATTATTATTATTATTATAAAAGTACTGCATTTCAAATAGGTTATCCTTTCCTCTGTAATAAACACACATTGCGTTATTTGACTTAGACGCATTTCTGTAACATGATAGGAAAACTTCAAATGTGACCCTTTACATTGAACTTATCTGAGAAATGTAAATGTAAATTAGATCACTTAAAATCACTGCTCAAATGTGGACTTTGTGAAAAAGGAAAATTAAACCATATCTGAGATATGTTATGAGTTACATCTTCAGTACCACAGAGGGGGCGGCAAAGTCATAAAGTCTTGGCAAAAATACAAATACATTGGTGGTTTTGGTCTTTTTATGGGATTTGTGGGCAGTAAGAAAAAACAAAACAAAATAACACCAGCTTCATACTTTTGAGTCTTCATTGCTGTAGTCTCCCACTAGCGCCTGAACGCACCACTAATAGGTGATATTTTCCAGAGAGGTTTCTGCATGCAACTGCATTATTATGTTTGTATAATATAACTTAGCTAACTAAGTTCTAACTAAATGTTATATATTCACTTCTTCATGCAAATTTCACTGCAAAAAAAAAAAAAAAAAAAAACTTTAATCTCTGGCTGCCTAGAAGCTAGATATAAATTTAAAAATGTATCCAAACAAGCTTTGTAAACAAGAAGTGAATCAAACAAAACCACGGCTATGGTCCTAATTGAGAACATCCTTGTCTCTCTGCTGAGTTGTCTCCATGTGTGCATATAAATAGCTTAGTCAGTCTGCAAGTTTGTGAGACATGAGATCTCTATTTTCACACTGACTATAGTTAAAACTCAGGCTGTAGACTGCGGCTCTAGCATTTATTGACTTTTACCAAAATTTACAAGAGGCGATCAGGTATTTGCAATCAGTACCTTTAGAGATTGCAATCTGCATCACCTTTTAAATCTTAACTTGTTTTTAATGCAGAGTTCACATTTTGGAGATGTCTCTGATGACGTTGCTACTTTAATCTAAAACCCAAGACCCAATTATCTGTTCATGTTGACCATATGACAGCTTATACTGAGTCAGACTAAAGATGGAGATACGAACGGGGTTGGAAACAAGGTCAAAAGTCATTAACCCTTAAAGTGTGCTGAGACTCATACTCAAATGATCCATCATGTACGGATCAATATTTGATTTCAAGGTCGGTGATACTTTGAAAAAAACAGTCACCAATCCATCTTTTAACCGCACCACAGCTCCCAGTATAAACATCTCAATGTAGGACATTATCCTAAAAACAGACATTTCCTGCATACTGCCTGTCCTATATTTTGTTTTTATAGCAGCTATATTATACCCTCGCCAGAGCCTCCTGCTGGGAAGAGCCAGCGAGGATAAGAAGACGTGGGCCTGTTGTGAATGACAGCTCAGGATTTTGTTTACAGGGTTAGTAGTGGTGTGACAGATGGGCCTCCTCCACACTTTTCAGTGTATGACAACATACCTGAAGCACCACGCGGAAACAAAACTGAGCTCAGACATCTGCCAGGCATTTTACAGTGTGTGTGCTCGATGTTGCACCATTTCAAAAGGGAGAAATATAAAACCTGTTGATGCCATCAAATTAAAGATTAATCCTCGTGTTGTATTATTATTTTTTGCACAATTTATGATTTTACTTTTTTGTTTTATTCACATCTCAATTTGAATGCTACCAAAAAAGTTCATTTATGAAATCCTGCATATTTATTTTTATATGTGTGTTATGATTTTTTTTTTTTTAATGATACATTTAATGGTATAACTTTCAGCAAGATTCTGAGAGAGAGGCTCAACTACTCACCATTGTACACTGATCAAGTGCACATTTGTTGCTCATGATAAGTATAGGTTATGAGTAAAATACATTACAGTCTATAGTGCTCCATTCACCTCCATCATATTTTACAACTCTGTAACTGTTTACAGTGCAAATTTAGTATCGACATTGATCAAATGTACATAAGCTGATTTTCATGACATGCAGAACTTATGGGTAATTATGCATTAAAGTCTATAGAGGCCCATTCACTCCCACTGTATTTATTACTCACAAAGTGTGTACAATGCAAACCTCTTTGAACCTCCAAAATTCTCACTATCACACACTGATCAACTGTGCTTAATCTCGTTACAATGGCAAGTACAGTTAATGAGTTATTATGAGTTAGATTAGAGCGCAAACAAAACTGAGCTCAAACATCTACCATTAAAGTCTATGGAGGTCCATTCACTTCCATTGTTTTTTATAACACAGTGCCTGTAAACAGTGAAAAACCCCATTCAAACAAACTGCTTACTATTACACACGGATCAGCTCTACATAAGCTTGTTATGATGACATAGGTTATTAATTATTATGCGTTAAATGATGCATTTAAGTCTGTGGAGGCCCATTCACTCTCACTTATACAGTTTGTGGGTTATATATCATGATTGATAAATGCACCTGCATAACTCAGCTAATACTTTATGTTAATGAGTTCTCTTGTGATTTTAATGTAATCTCAAAACCGACACATATAGCAGTAACATGCATTTTCTTTGAGTTGTTCCTCTAACATGACTCGTTGACTGACAGTTTTTGATTCAATCACAGCTTCACTGTTAAGGCTCTAAATCATGTCCTGAAGCATTATGAAAATATTTGCAACAAAGAGCACTTTTTTAGCACTTGTGTTACATTGTGTTTTCCCAGACATCTGATATGATATGTTATTGAAAATTGAGGCTCAGCGCTGCTGGTTGGCAAACAAAAGGAGCATGAAATAGCTTTCATGAGTACTGTGCAGCTGGCACAGGTAAAGCAGGAAGACTTGTGATGAGTCATGTTCCCATAGCAACTCCCCAGTCTGGGAAGTTATCGCACCATCTCTGGCAGCACATGCTCTCGGAGTGGATGTAAATATAATTTACATGGGGCTTGTTATTGCCATCCAAGGAGATTATCAAGCCTCCATTATCTATTTCCTTATTTAAAATCACACATCAAAAGAAGCAAACGGAAATGATGTTATTCTTATTGTATCCATGCAACTCCAGGAATACTTTGAAATCATTCAAGGGCTTAAACGCTGGTCATGACATAGGCTTGCAGTGATAACCAAATGGTTCCTCCCACCCTCAGCTGGCCTCTGTTTTATCGAACCTGAGCAAACAGAATGGTTTGGTCCGCTGCAGGTGTCCAAAGCTCTGTCAAACGCTTTGCTTTGTTCACAATGAGCCCTCTTTTATCTGGAGACCTAAAGGAGTGGATGCAGAGATAGCAGGGGTGAGGAAGAAGCATAAATAGATTGCTTTGACCCAATGAGGACAGACCACATAAAGCCACATTTGAAAGGACTCCTTTAGTGTTTTATTAATGACCCAGCGGGCCATGCCTGGTCTATTTATTGATTTCTTCATCAATCCTTTCATACAGACGCAGACTCTCTTCATGAAGCTTTGAAATACATTACACAAGCTTCCTGGATGCCTTTGCAAAAGATACAGGAAAAAAATAGTGCAGAAGTTCAGCATTGTTTATCAAACTGCTGACAACAGTATTTGGATTTAAAAAAGCATTCATCTGATCCAACCACAGGGTCACAAACACATTGTTATTGCAGAAGGTTCGTGACCGCAGGAAAACAAACCAGGAAACTGTCTTTCTTGGCAGCGGTCGCTCATGCAGGGAGAGCCGTGGACGAGCAGACTGTAACCTGAGTCTGAGTGGAACAGATTGACAGTGAGCCACTAAGCACATTGAGCAGACACACTGCATTCATTATCATTAGGCAACAGGAGCGCTTTGAAGCCAGCCGGGGCTCCAGTGGGCAGACAGAGCAGGCCAGCAGACACGTGATGGAGCATTGTAGCTTCTGTAGCAAAGTATGAAAGGAGCCTCATAAAACGTGCAGAAGAAAACACCACATAACGAGGCTGTCTTAATAGTATTTGCCAAAGATAGTATTACAGTCAAATTCTCATTTTAACCAAATTTAAAACTGCTATACAATTGCCCATTTCTTCATGACACGTGCTGTAAAAGAAGACCATGAGATGAGAAAGCAAGTAAGGGGACTTTCAGATAAGTTAGCAGATGAAATGTGCTACTAAAAGTATACCAAAGACTCTAAATGTTCAGTATTTCCTGATTTAAATAACAATTCAGCTAACTTTAGTCTTCACTTTATTCAGACACATCCCTTGTGTTGTGTT
This sequence comes from Pagrus major, assembly GCF_040436345.1. NCBI lineage: Eukaryota > Metazoa > Chordata > Actinopteri > Spariformes > Sparidae > Pagrus > Pagrus major. The sequence continues at coordinate 21,748,919 of NC_133224.1, read as the reverse complement.
AATATGTAACACTGATGGATTTGAGGTGTTAAAGAAGCTTTGTTAAACTATGTTATTAGTTTTATAATGCTTATCAACTTGTGCTTACATTTTATTTATGTAACCAGTTTTGCATGTTACATATATTGCCTTTATTAGCCTACATCTGATTCTCTATAATGCACTACTGTTATAAAAGTGATTATGTCCATCGTGACCTTTATCAAGGAAATCAGCTCAAAGACACTACGCGGCTGATCGTTTTGGCACGTCCACCTTATGGTGCGCTGCATTATACAGCATAGCTTTGTGATTACCACTCCATTCATTAATGAGCCCATCACTGTCATACTTAACAAAACCCCACAGTTTAATGACCCTGTGCAATTACACCGTAGCCTGCCATTATACCATTACAGTGTGACAGAGATGGATTTCACAGTGTGCATTTTGCTAAATGGAAGCATTTTCATTGTTATTCATTGCTGCTGTCAGATGAAAACCGTGCATCTCAAAATCCAATGAATTTCTGGAACTGGGAAATTGCCCAAGTGTTCCTGGTGAAACAATAGATAGGTCCATGCTGGGGTGCCCCAGTAGCTCAGTTGGTAGAGCAGGCGTCCATGTCACTCCTCCTCTCTCGATCCAGTTTCCTGTCGACCTCTCAATACAAATTCAAAGCACATTTCCTGTTTATCAAGAAACTAACTTTATCATCAGTTTTCATCGAATGTGAGACGGAGGCAATTTATTCACTTTGTGGGTTTTAAAGTTTGTGAAACTTAACAGTTACAGCAGTGTCAGACACACCTACATCACATCTCCTACATGAATATATTATGTGATCTATAATTTCACCAGCTGTCCCCCTGTGCCTCAGCCTTTTGCCATAGTAAATACACACAGTCTGAGCATTGACTCACTCCTCTCTAGCTCTGCCTTTGTCTCTCTCCCTACACAGACACAGATCCGAAGTGGAATCCCCCGTGGTAGACGTCTGTACTGCCTCCATCTTACAGTACCTCCGCTCTTACTCATCCTTGTCTGGTCTTTACTGCGACCCATCAACATTAAGGACAAGACTCCCCCAGAACAGACTGCATCCACAGACTTCTGCTTCGACCAACCTTCGAGGCATTTTCCAGGCTTGGATGCTCTCGAAGGTGTGGACGGCAGTGTAGTGACTCATGCTAAATAAGTCGCATGAGTCACGGACGGCCGAGCAGGAAAGTAGTCACTACAACCCGCTCTGGTTCAGGACAGCCACATTACTCTTTCTGACACAGCAGAGGCACACAGTCATTGGATATTTATAAGGATTTAAAGGCTATAGTGGTGGCTTGGATCAGGATGTTAGGTGTACAACAGGATTGGAGAGTGGAAACATGAAGCAGCAGAAGTTACTGGTTTGAATTGCACAAAGGAAGTGAGCTCCCCAGCTCCAAAAACTACTGTCAGGGCACCGGCGAGCAAGCTTCACGGATCACTTGCCAGAAGTACAAGAATGTACTTGTACTAGGCCGTTCCCAAGTGTGTGTGTGTGTGTGTGTGTGTGTGTGTGTGTGTGTGTTTACAACTACTCCCACTGGCTGTGCCCATAAATAAAACCATGTTTTAGTAAAAGATGAAGGTGCTGTCCATTCTAAGTGAAAAGACCAGATCAGTAAAAATTTAAATGTCAACCCCCGTCTGTCTACATCTAAGACAAAAAGTTTTTTTTTAACACCAAAAGCAAATCAGGAGAAGTTGCATGTTCCCAATGAGGTGTGTATTTCCTTACTGCATGTTAACATGGCCCTCCATCCAGTGAGGTACGTCCTCCTTTCTCCACTGATTAAGGACTCAACCACAACCATTTAGACTTACTCTTGTGCTGCTACTTATTTCCCTCTGTACTGCTGTGTTACCTGTGAATTTCTCCCAAGGGGGATCAATAAAGGAACATCTTATCTTATCTTATCTTATCTGTTTATGGTTTGGTTGGTATGTTTGTTGTTTGATTGATTGTTTGCTCTTTGTTGTGTTTTTTTTTTCTTGTAGTCTGGTTTGTTTTTGTTGTTGTTTTATTGTGGTTGCTGTTTGTTGTTGTTGTTGTTGTTGTTGTTGTTGTTGTTGTGTTTAACTGCTTGAGGCTGAAAGAAAAAATATACTGTAAGATGTATCAGCTGTTTTAAACATGTAAATCTGAGCTCCTGGGGTCAGTGGAGCAGCAGCAGCAGTAGTTCATTACTCTGTATCAGTCACAAAAAACATCCGTCAGTGCCTCAAACAAAGAGACGACAAACTGAAGTCCAACCACTTGGACGTTTTCATGGAGGGTCGTCATTAACTCAGGTACAAATCAGTATGATTGAAGTGATTTAGCAGCTGCAAGCAGCCAATTAATCAATGTCTTGGCAAAACACTAGCTTCAAATGTTGCGGCCTGTCATGGCAGGATTGATTCTGCCACACTGGAAGATGTCATTACTTTTTTAGCGCGGTCCATGCAGTATTAACCAGTGTTACGTAACCCCTAATCAGAGAAGTAAAGTGAGGCTTTGAGCAACCTCCACATCAGCTAGCAATTTCTCGTTAATCTTTAATTAAGCATAAGGTGCAGCGTTGATTCATCCTTTCTCGACGAGTGCTATTTTCAGCAGACGTCGCCCACTCTTTCCCTCTCTGGGGAGGCAGAGAGAGTCTTTAAAAGCAAAGAAGAGGCTACCAAACATTCCTGTCAAAGCGCGATTAGATTGAGGAAAGCCATTTTAAAGCGGCTTCTTCTTTTGATTGTGGACATGCAGGCTGTTTTGAATAATGAAAGTGTCTGCTATATGTGGATTTTGGTCTTTGATATCGTGTTAAAGACTGAGGGAATCTCATTAGCGATGAGACAGATGGATATTCAATCTAATCTATAGCAGACGGTTAAACAGAAACAGGACGTCCATCTGCTCCGTCTGTTTTGGCTCTTGATTTTTTTGATTCTGCCACTGCCACCAAGCTTACATTATGCACTAAAACCTATGTTGAATATCATCACATGGCCATGTTTCTCGCAGTAACATGATGGTTACGCATAATCATAATACTGTCACGGACTGTCGCGCTAAATATTTTAGACATGTACCTTTCACTTGAGCGAAAGTGCCATGCAAAGTATAAAAATAAAGTACAGCCGACATACTTCATTATGCACTAGTCTGATTCAAATGTACAGTAGCTTGAAATAAATCTCGTGGCAACAATAATCTGCCTGTAACTATTTGAAAAAAATAATTATTTTTAAGTTGTTTTTTTTAAAAGCTTCACTAGTTTGCGTCAGTTGTATGAGACTGATATGAAACTATAAAGCTTAGAGCACATACACCAGTAGGATATATAAATCAAACGCAGAGCATTGTCCACAAATAAGACTAACAGACTAACAACATATCTAAAACAACTTTATCTTGCTTGAATAAGTAGATTCATCTTCACTCCTATTAATCAATCTGACTGCAGCAGCGACCTAATTTCAAATATACACAAACACACGAGTGTTTTGCTTGCTAGCTTGCGGCTTATGTACAGTAAGGTAAACTGGCTGTTTGGGGGAAATAAATACTTGCGTGAGTAACGCGATAAACACAAATAGTCCCACTGGTGGTGGACACACCCTTAAACAGCCACCAATGTTGATGAAAGTATAACAAAGGTCTTGGATATTTTAATGCAGAGCTCTTTAGTTCAAACTGAGTGTTTCTCCATTGTTGTATTGATACTTTTATTTAAATAAAATATCTGAATACTTCTTCCATTGCTTTATAGATGATCTGATTTTTTTCCATTGTATCTCAGACAGGACCTTTAGGTGAACACAATCATAATCAAATATGCTCCAGTGGCCAGCTTTAATTAAACAAACAGCACAGCGACAGTCGTGTCTGTGTTTTGACACTGTTTGCCCTCCGCTGTGTAGCCACATGTATCTGTTGAACTGTTTAACTTTTCCTTATTGGCTGCCAGCGGTGTCCACCTTCAAGCAAACACACCGACACACACACACACACACACACACACACACACAGATAATGCAGCTCGGTATTTGGAGAGGCTGTGCTTGATGAAAGGTAAACAATGATGTTTTTCTTTATTTTTTAAACACAATTCAACTGCAGGATTACAGTTCCATCCATCATGGAACAGTACAGTTTGTGTTCAATCAGGGTTATGATTTGACAGCAGACTTCTGGGTAGTGCAGTGTCAGTGGCTTCCTCTGGATGATATCAGACTGACTAAGCGTAGCTGTCAAAGCACAGTGGTCCAATCACCTAAGCTGCTTTTGTGCCATCTGGGTCATCTCGGCCCGTCTCCCATGGTAACGACACCCCTTCTCAGGTCTGCCTCTATGGTAACCCCCATTTTGATTTCACATCAGAGCCAGCGAGATGCTCTTATGTCAGTCAGATGCTCTTTTTTCTTTTCTTTTTTCACTTTAGCGAGTTGGCGAAGACGAGTTGTTTACCTCATGGGGACTGGATGCTGGATTCTTCACACGATGATCAGCTAAAGGTGTGATGTCACTCTGAAGGCAACGGGGCGAATTATTATGTAATATTGCATCATGTTTGCTGGACAGAGAGCAAAATTGGTGTCCTACAAGAATGATATCATATGGTTCAGCCCTGTATGCTGCTAAAGGCCTAAATCATCTTTAATCTTGAACTACTTGGATGAAATGTGGTTAAATGCCATCTGATAAACAGGCTCAGCTTGTTCACACAGCAGTACACTTAATTTTGTCAGGGTTGTTTATTTAAAGTATATTTTATGAGCTTCCCTGCTTTTCCTCCACATTCAGATTCTTAGACAGGATAGGCTTTTATAGTGATGCTTTGATCACAATTTCAACAGCATTAGCTCAACTTTTAATGATTTATGGCTCCCCTCACAAAGTTTTTTCACTTTTCAGACAATTATCACATTATAAGCACAATTTACATGATATAGTTTATCCTTGTAGCCAAGCAGTATAAAAACGCAGACCATGTTCTTGCAATGTCGTTGGTTCAAGTCTGGCCAAGGACATTAGCAGTGTTGTAAAAAGTACCCAAAAGTCATTCTTGAGTAAAAGTAAAGATATTGTCTAGAAATATTACTTTGGTAAAAGTGTAAATGGGGGGAGTGAGTCAATAATACAATATTTGCCTCCAAAATCTACTGGTTCCAGAAAATGGAAAATCTCAAGTTAAGTACTTCAAAATTGTACAGTACTTCAGTAAAAAGACCTTAGTATCCACCATGTCTCGCTTCCTCCTCCTTTTCTGTCCGTCTTTCTTTAACTTAAAATCTATTAAAGACAAAAATTAGACCAAAAAATACTAATTTTACATAAATGCAGAAACTAAGTGTATTTTATGTTTTGATAAGTTGTCTTAGTTGAAGTCACATTAGTAGGAAGAATTCTGAGAAGAAAACAATATGGAGCATGCACAGTGTTGGCATTCATGTCATCTTTCCTCTAAACTGGACCTATTGTATCTAAAAATGCATTTTGACAATTAGGAATCGCTGTAACACACAATTACGTTTAGGATGTGGTTTGAATACCTGTGCTCACTACAACTTTTTGTGTGTATAGTTGCTGGTTTTTCTCTCTTTGCTTGGTCTTCTATACACCTCTCTAGGATTTGTTAGTTGTTCGTTTGGAGGAAATGTATTGTAGTAGTGCTGTCACGTGTGATTGGAAACTAATTGTCCTTACACATTACACATTAGTTGTCTGTTTTTCTAACAAAATAATGCAATAAATATTTGGTCAGACTTTTAATCAACATTTTACATTTATCACCAGCCCCGAGCATCCACCATCACCACTCACACTCCAAATCCTTCAATTTGTAACACCTTTTTTTGAGCAAAAGCCTGGAAAACTGGAACCTGTGGGAGTGTGACAAGTGTGATACATTCTGAGTGAAAGCAGCAGCGAGTCACTGAAGCGTCATCACTGATGTTGTTGATGCAACAGTCAAGTTAAACCAAAAAAGAAGCCATTAGCCTCTGTCCTGAGCCTCTAATGCTGTGCAGATATAGTGGCAGTTTGTGTTTGTTGGTTGCCCGGATCAATAAGTCTTGAAGAGAGTTGTAAATAATTATCTGTGCCATGAAACAGAAATCAGTTTTATGTTTTTCACCTTCATGTACTGTCAGTTTGGCAGTTTGCTCTTTGATCCGAATAAAAGCTCAATTTGAATTAAAAAAAATATGTCTAAAAGGAAAAACAGATGTCATCAGTTTGAAAAAGGGGGAGTTTGAAGCGTTTTACAGATGAAAAATTGTCATGTAAACATGTAACCTTACCACTCAGCACTTTCAAACTCCCCAGACTCTGCAGCTGCTGAGATTGAAACAGGCGGTAATTTGATAGTGCATGGAAAAGGAAAATCTATATTTTGATCTGATGAGCAGTGGGGAAAAGGACTGGGAGAGTGGGAATTCACACTCTGTGAGGCATCACATTTTATGCAGAACACAGTGTTAGATTAACATCCCATCAAATATTCATTCAGTGGATTGGCTCCCGAGTGGCAGCTTCGACAAGCGAAAAAATATATTTTGATGCTGTGGATCGATCCTAGATTCTGTTGTGAAGGATATCTCTCCGTTCTGGTTTAATAAATGAGATAAATCAGAGATAAATGACAGATACGAAGGCTTTATACTTGCAGGAACTTGTTCTAATTTTAACTTCATGTATATTGGATAGATGCCACAGCACGGCCCATGCGTGCATTGTGTATTTCCAGCTCTGTGTTGAGAAGATGCGCCACCATCCACGCTTGGCTGCTCTCCACTGGTGATCACACAACTATAAAGTTTGAACATGTTAAATGTCAAATAGAAACATTTCCAAACAAATCTTTCCCCCCTTTCTCACTCTTTCTCTGTGGAGGGACAGTTCGTGCAATGAGGGAGCACCAGGTATGACCGCTGGAGAGCCTAACACCCTTATCTCTGAGTGTCACCCAGGTCTGAGTAGGCGATGAGGAAGGTCGAGTCAGTAGCTGTTAGATGAGGGGAGGTAAAGTGGGTGAAATGGGTGCTCCTGCAGGTACAGTATGACAAAATAACAGACTCTTATCTGCTGTGACCTTCCGCTAGTCAGCTTGGAGATAGTGATCAAGGGGCTGGATGAGTGTATCATCCTCGACTTATGGAAGCTCATGTGGGAGAGGATTAAAAACTTGTTGTTAACTTGTTCCCGTGGTTGGAAAATCCCCCCAGGAGTTCTTCCTTTAAAGTAAGTTAAAGACCAAAGTTTGAAAAAGTACATATAAGTGTTTTCATTCATGTTATTATCACGTCTGAGGATTAAACAGTGTGTGTCTGCTGTAAAGTAAGCTGCAAACGTTAGCATGTCCGGCTAAACCGTTTACAACCAAGAAGTAGTCCAGCATTACCGTCTTGGCCAGGGGCAGACTGACATATCCACTGTCCCACACTAGGGGTCCGAGATGTTGAGCCGGACCGAGATGTTACTACATCAGAGAGTAGGCTAACGTCAGCATCTTAGGAGAGTGTAGCCTACACTCCAATTTAGCTTTCCTATTTTTCCTATTTCCTATTTAGCTGGCTAATGCTAATAAAAACGGCTAGTAACGGCAAAATCTGTAGCTAGTCACCAGTTGGAAATGAGAAGCCTGCTTATGTCCAATGTATGAAATCCATGACTAATCACTTCAAGTGGTAAATCTGCTCCCATTATAGGCTGTAAATTTAGTATATCTTCATTTTGCAGCTCAATAGATTCAAGCGGAGATACAGACGCAAAGTAATGTACTGAAACAACCCCTCTCTCCAGAAAACTCCCAAATAAAACACCACTGAGAAGAGAAAAGGAAGATTTTTCTAAGGCAATCAAACAAAGGATTTCATTGCAGTGACAGCTGTCAGCGTCGCAGACCTACATGGTTTGCTTTGCTGAGCGAGACTTCTGTACGTCCAAAATAGTGTCTTGGAGACGCCACATTACATCGAGCCCCCATGGTGCCACAATGAATAAAGCATGAGGGGAACACAAGGAAAGTTGTTGGCTTAGGCAAAAGAAATGCAGCCACTTCTTCTTCTCTCTGACCTAGATTTCAGGCACGGGGAGTAATTTTGTCTGTCTGCTAATGTGTTCCCCTCTGCCCTTTCTTTTGCTTTCAGCATCTATAAAACACATGTACAAACAAAGATGGTTTATTTCGTAAGATATTGCAAGACATCGCTGACTTGAGAAGTACCACTCGCAGAATATATAAATAACTGGAGCCCCTTTTGAGTATCAGACACTGTGTAAGTCGGATCCAGTTTTAAAGGAAACTGTTTGTTTACATAGTTCACATAGTTTTCCACTAGAACAACAGCAGGATCCTGATATCTGGAAACCAATTACACTGGACACAGGAATTCATGTTGTTATATGCAGCTCCTATTTAAACTGTCTATTGCTAGTTTTCCAGTTGGGATTTTTTTTAAAACAAAGACGAAGAATGAACTTTCACTCTTCACTTTTGAGCGATGCTAAGAAGTTCTTTAAGTGCTGTGGACAAAATTCATTTTGCTATTCAGGAAGTGATGTGGGTGGAAAAACTGTGATCACGGATGCTTTTATCTGTAAAAAGGCTTGATTGACAGCTCATTTGAGTCGATATGAGCTTCTATGCCCATCCTAGAGCCTACAACCACAAATGAGCGATCGTGACGACAAGTGACCCACTCTCTCTTCTTTTGCGTCTCTCCTGAAACACTTACATGCCAGCCTCCAGCATTTTGATGCATTACGTAGCCAGTGAGATTTCAAATCCAGCAATATATAGTTTATGTTTTTGTTCAGTGTAGTAATTTCCACCTTCCCAAGATGACATTTGTTCTTAGGGCTAACTGTTCTTTACAAACCTTAGTAAAGTAAGTAAAAGTAAGCTGTATCCCATCCCTTGTTTAAATCGCTGTACCCATGTGTTGTAGATAGAAAACAGTATACTCGTATCAGTTGTTTCTGGCACGACGATGCATTCCTCAGACCTCCTATGACTTGTTTACGTGAGGGAAGGGAGACTCACTCAGTGTGGGCAGGGGGGAGGAGGGCGGAGGTGTGTGTGGATAATTTTTGCTTGCTCTGAATCTCCTCCTCTGGTCTCCAGGGCAGCGGTGCGAGGCGGACATGAACAGAGTCGTAATGATTGCTTATTGGAGTGCGGTCAGAAAGGGCTGGGGTCAATAGGTAAGGAATAGTGTGTGGAGATTGGGCCGGTGAACGCCTTCGCTCCCCGCCCAGTGTCACACCTCCTCAGCAGTTCATTGTAGGGCAGCAGGTCGATTGGATGGGGTGATCTTTGCAGACCCGCAGTGGCAGGAGTATTTCCATGAATTGATTTCTTCCAGGAACCATAATGATGTGGGGGGAGGGTGAGAGAGGGAGAAATGATTTAAACAGGTCATTAAAACACCACACATAGCTGTGCACATTATGACTGAAGACTGCCCGTCAAAAAATAACCACACTCACTTTCAGCTCCACTGTCCTTTATGTCCAGACTTTCATCTTCAATAAATTATCTAACAGCACTCAAAATTATCCAGAAAAACATTAAGATGCTGGCTTGTTTCCCCATGTGGTGAACCTGTGTTCAGGCTGAGTAAATACATGTGCGTCTTCATCAGTCATCGGCGACACAGCCCTTGGGGGATATGGGAGCTACCAGTCTGCTAATATGTAACTAACCCCGGGATGTCCCTCTCAACTGCAGTATGGATTTATGCCCTGAGCAGGAACACCAAGGAATGGATTCTGTGCACGTGACACACAGCGGCTACCTGAGACTGGATACACTGCTCGTTTTAATATGGGTGCTTTTTTAAGGGTCAGTTTATCTAAATTATGAAATACCAAGTATAGGAGATGCTAAGTCACAATGACCATATAATATTAAGTCAAAATTGTGAGATAGCAATGTGTAAATGTGGGTAATAAGTGTAAATTGGGACTCTTAAAGTCAGACTGATATCTTTATAGACAAAGATATAAGAAACTAAGTAAAAACTATAAGATAAGTCCAAATTTAGACTAATAATATGCCAAAATATGGACTTAAGTTGCAATACTAAGTCAAAGACATTGCTACTACATTACTATGCTCCAACAAAAAACTATGAAATGAATCAAGATTTAGACTTAATGAGTCAAACTATGAGATGCTAAGTCGAAAGTAAAAGACAGCGAGTCAAAATATGTTTTTCAGTTCAAATTATGAGATAAGTCAAAAATAGGAGCCAGTTTGTCAATATCTGTACAGAGACAGATTTAAATTGTCTCTCTTTCATTAAATGGCCCGATTGTTGTCACTCAAATGAACAAACAAACCCTGAAGAGGCGCTACCCTTCACCTAGGTGGGCCTTAGTGTCTTTGACATTTGAGCCACAGGGTGATGGCAAACCGTGTTGGAGCGACACAGCAGTGAGCACCCGTCCGGAGGGGACGACATGCAGCTCACCCATCAACTCCTGCCAACAAATAATTCATACTGCTAACATTTACTTTGTTCAAACGCCATCCGGTCTTTATCCTCTGCCCTGACTGTGAACCTCAAAGTACCAGTCCGAGGTGAATTAACTGTCAAAGTGATGTTTATAAAAGCTTTTAAAGTTTTGCTGCAGCGGAGTTTAAAGTTGAAAACTATGCTGAGTGCTCGACAAACCTCTCACCAGGATGAAAAATGATAAAAAAGAAAATCCATGATAGATTCGGTAATCTTTAAATAAATACCAAGATGTTACGCGAAACACACTTTAATATAAGTTGACAGTAAGTTTACAAGTTTCTGAGCTGTACAAGTCCACTTCTTAAATAAATAAAAAGGATAATCCCTTGAAATTAAATTTCGGCAGACAATGTAAACCAGAGGTGTCAGTGAGCTCCAACTGTGAGACCTGAAGCTGCACCAGGAAGCGTCACACAGATGAAAGAGGATACTGCGAAATATCAAAACCTCAATTCCCAGAAATGATGTAACGTCACGTCAATAAAACTCTTGGAACTGAACATCTTCCTCTTTGTGGCTTCGTGGCTGAACATGGGGACAGTGAGTGAATACTGATGATTAGAGGCACTCGTTTAAAGTGTTCAGGAGGAATGAGCCGATCAAAAGGCATTGTGTTTTATCTTCTTGAGAGGTCTTGTCGAGGGTCGGAGGTCTCCTGGTCCGTGGGCGAAGGCACAGTGTTCAGCCTGCAGGGGGCAGCGCTGAGGGTGATGGTCGTAAAACCAGCAGGGACGGGTTTTCAGGGCACCTGGGGCAACGGGCGTCCTCTTGGTATTCGCCCTGGAGGCATTCCTGTCCCTCCAGTCTCTGATGTATACCCTCCCTCCTTCAACTGAAAGAGAATGAGCGACAGGAAGCTACAGATAAACACTTAAAAAGGTAAGCCGAGTACAATTTCTCACATTACATTCTGTAACTCTTTGTCCAATAGACCATAGTCACATGGCGGCCATTTTCCTTTGACGTCATGCTCCGGGTGGGAGGCTCGAATGCTGGGATAATAATGCTGCTGTGTTCCAGGTTGCAAGTCATACAAACCAGAGGAATCATCTTCACCTCTTCCCAACTGATCAGCAACTGAAAATTTGATGGATAGTAAAAATCTGGCGGGACATGGGGCCTTATTTCAAGGTAAAACAGCCTATTTGATAACCCGTTAGCTAACGTTAGCATTCAACCACTTCCTAGTTAACATCAACGTTTGATTACATTTAGTGTGTTTCACTTCCAGGCTTAAATAAACGCAACCAATATATAAGTTGACATTTAAAATGAATTTACAGCTTTACTCGTGTCGCGTACAGTAACACTGTCAAACAGTAATGTTAGCTAGGAAGCGGTTGAATGCTAACATTAGCTAACTGTTGGCAAATATGTCATTTTACCTTGAAATACGGACCGATGTCTGATGATATCCATCATCTTTTTCGTCGCTGATGAATCATGAAGCGGTGAAATTATAACAATTAGTCAGTTTCCCTACGTTTATATGACGACATTTGAGCTTCCCACCCTGAGGGTGAAGAAGTTTGCAAAAAGTCACTTTATGGCCTTGGAGACAAAAGTTAATATTGGTAATTATGATTGTATAATGTCAATGAACAATAAATAAACTATTTTTTCTTTTCCTTTTTTCCTCTATTATCATTTGGACTAAGCTACGAAGATGTGTGTAGTCCAACTACCTCTGAAGACTTGGTGGCTGTTCTTGAGCAGCGTCTGAAGACCTCCACACTCTTTCTTCAGGAGCTGCAGGGTTTCCTGCTCCAGCAGCCCGGCGACCTCGCTCACAGAGAGGCTGCCTGAGGAGGAGGGAGGCAGGGAGGGAAAGGATGAAAGGACGAGAGCAAAGAACAGTGTGACAAAGGAGCAGGAGGAGGTCTATCGATGTTACGTTCATCAATATATTAACATGGTGCTTCGGGCATGCACAGAAATAATTTTCATCCGCCATGACAGAGGGAGGAAGAAGCATCTGATACAGCTTGATTGGCTTGAGTCTGTGGAGTGATATATATATCCACAACTGCTTTATACAGAACATTTTACACGGACAAAAAAACACCTCTGTCACTGCCTTTCAGTGTTAGTCAGGGCTGTGAAGTGTGCTCATTTAAAGCTGCTCCAACAAGCTGTCAGAGCAACCAGCATGCATTTCACCGCTGCATCTCCCACCAGCCGCTTGAGAGCGTGAGTCACTATCGTCACTTTCCCACCGGGACAGTTATTTTAGATACCAAAGAGCGAAAAAAAAAGGAGGCAGGGGGATATTGAAACACACAAAGTCCTATGCTATGAGTTCAGCGAATGGTAAGCAGATAAATGGCGCGCCCCTTTGTGTTCACAGCACCCCGCCTTTGGGCTCCGTTTCAGGAGGTTTTCGGTATTTCTGGCTTTGCCCTTTTTCCCCCAGAAGAGAATTCAATCAGCGCTGACCTTTGGTTTGTATAAATGACAATCCTCCCTCTCTACCTCCTCATATTGGAGAGGGACACACGGCAGGATTTCTAAAGCTCCTTTGTGCCTTTTCATAAACAATATTTGACCTCAATCTGCAGACGGCCTAATGCGATCTTCATCGTACTTTTACACCAAACCTCTGGTGGCACTTCAGGCAATCCCTGCTGGCTTAGAGATGATTCAATATGAGAGAATTTTAAATATACCGTCTGAGCCTCTGATCCAAGTTCACTCGGCCAATTTAATTAATTTCATAGTAGATCTACAAGTGCATTTAGAGCCATGATGTTTTCAGTTTTCTAAAACTTGTTTTTCTGCCACTGAAATTCATGAGAAAACATATTGTCCACTTTAATACGTCCTAAATTTAGCTGGTCATGTCGCTGAGATAATCCCTAAAATATGCGACACACTCCCACTTTCACAGACACTCGCGCGGCCAAACTACGCTGCAGAGTGTGAAACTGGGCAGACTGCCGTCCTACAGCAGAGACGCCAGGGAGCTACAGGCCTTAATATAATATCAATACGGCATTTAGAGCTGCCCTTTGCTGCCTAGGATGTTAATGGGGATTAATGGGACAAGGTCAGTATTGACAGAGTAGACTCTGTTTGGACTAAGACCAACACAGACGATCATTTATGGCCCGGCTTGGTGTACAGTCTGATTATTTTTTTAAGCTTGAACGTCCCCTGTGCAAAACGCTAAGATTGCCAGTGACTGATTGTTTGTTGTGGATGATTGTTTTTGCTACTTAAGCCAATTCAGAATCAGGATGAGTGGAGAGAATGAGCTCTAAATGTGCTGAGTGGTGACTAAAACATTTGAAAGGATCAATTTCAGCTACCAAGAGCACAGCTGCGACACAGGGCTGCTGCTCGCTTTTTATTTGCTTATCAAAATCTGAAAACACCTAACCCGCGAGTCAGATCTAAACCAGGGGGCCACAAGATGATGAACCAGTTGGGAAAGAAGAGAAAAAAACAATGAAACAAGCAAAAATTGAGATTGTTTTAGCCTGCATTCTTTCTAATGATCAGCAGCCCACTGGTTTCAAAAAAGCAGTTCAATTTTATGTAAGCTTATGAGAAAACGACCCTACTTCTCTCTTGATTTATTATCTTAAGTTAACAGTTTTCTAATGAGTTGATGGTCTCAATTAGGCCTGTCACGATAACAAATTTTGCTGGACGATAAATTGTCCTAGAAATTATTGCGATAAACGATAATATTGTCGCTTTGAGACCATTTTTCAACTAATATAATGATAATGGCATAATAATGCAACTACACCCTTTCAAAGATCAATAAACCTTTATTTCTAAAGAATATTTAACATTGGAATGTGAAAAAGACATTTTAAATATCCAAAATAAATAAAGATGGAGGCTGTGGCCAAAGCAATTGAGCCATGGCCAGCCACGGTTCCTTACTGCAGCAACAATGTTAGCACCATTGTCTGTAGTGATGCGGAGGCGTGACGGTACACGTGATGATGATGACGTATGTGTTTTTTTTCAAGGTGTTTCCCTGGTGTCCTCCTGTTAATCTAAACATGTACCAGCTGTCTGTTTATAATCATATGATGCTGTTATAATGTGTTGTAATTGAGATCCTGACACACCAAACATCCTGGAAAGTGACAAAGTTACGTTTTTCTATCATTTACATAATTACATATTCGCCATCAGTAAACTGGACGCTGTCTGACTATTTCACTCTCGGGGTTCACTAAGTTCACTGAGTCTTGTCGGGAGGGCTGACCGTCACCATGACAACAGTAACTGACCGTCGCGCGACAAACACTTGGTGAGTTAAAGTTTTTTGCCGGGGACAGACGCTGTTTTTCGGGCAGAAATGTGACGAAGAGTCGGTCAGACCGACAGGCTGACAGACACTTCTCCACGAATAACTGCGGTATTTTTTTCCTCACATAAGTTGCCAAAGACACGACCAGTTACTACGTTCCTGTTGTTTGGTCCTGTAACGTTGCTTTGTGGGACATTTATTTTTATTTTGTTGAGTGAAGGATCTGTACAGTTATCAGACACCAACACCATCAGATCGACACGCCCTCGCTCCGCGCCGCCGGCTCGGTTCGCCTCTGATACCTCCGGAGGCGCAGCGAAATTTCACCCCTCACCGCATCTGAAACGTTCACACAAAGGCGGATGCGGAGAATTGGCGCAGTATCCCCGCATGCAAACGGCTGCGTGAATGGGGCTAGTGACTGACAAGAGGGTTCTAGTGAGAGACACGAGGAAAACAAACAAGCATGCAAATGGAAATTATCGAGGCCGGCAAAATTATCGAGCTCATTTTAATTTATCGTATGATTAATTGATTTATTGATTATCGTGACAGGCCTAGTCTCAATCCCCAGTTTCAAGTCTTCTTCAACAGAGCGTGATGTTTAATATGTAAATTAAGGTCGCACTTAAAGTTAAATAGATGATAAAGCGGGGTGTGCTATAGGACGTGGCTACCAAGTGACTTACGGCTTCGATTCGTATCATTGCCATCTCCACCCTCTTGCTGATGCAACCATGATGTCAAACATGAGGCTTCAAAACAGTGGTCCACAGACCAGTGGGTGGCATCATGGTGGGTTTACACTTGGTTTTACTTCTTCTGGACTCATTACAAACTATTAGCATCACTCTTTAGTTGAACTGCTCACAGCTCACCAAAGCAATCTTGGCTATAAAGGGTTACAAGCCAAAAACATTGTGACAGAGTGCGCTATCAGACTCCATTATAATAGTAATAATACTCATAATAACCTAATGTACTAATATTCTACTGGTTCTGAATAAATGGCTCTATAATGAGAAAACAGGAGCGGAACAAAAGTCCTTTTAAATTACCAACAAAACATTATGTCTGCTATTTTCATTATTGAAAAATGAGCCACTTAAAATGTCAGGAAATAGTCAAAACGCCAATTGCAATTGCCCACGTTGACATATTTAAAGCTAATATGCTAGTTTTGTCACACCAGCAATCCAAAACTGTTCACTTTAAGACTAAAACCAGCTGTAAACATTCAAGTTTGAGAAGCGCGACTCACAGATAATTTGATTAATCGTTGCTTCTCTAATATCATGAACAAGGTGTAATCTTATAGTGCATGTGAGTGCAGTTTAAATCAGTGAAGCCTGCAGGTCTACAGGATGAGGATGATCATTCTGCAAAGCAGGACTCACACCTGCGTCTTCTGTAGAGATTTCGGGCCTAAATTGGTGTGATGGGCAGCGTCCACCCGTTAATAACACACTGTAATCGCTCTCACCCACTCCCTCATCCATGCACGCTGTGTCTGTTCAGCACATACAATAGGTTCACACTGAAACAATATTTAAGCATTATAGAAATAAGACGAGGAGCTCGGGAGAAACTGATAAATATATTCGCCAAAATTCGGACTTCCACTAAAGCCAGGAGGCTTTATAACTAAAAGTCTGCTGAAGTATCTTTCAATATCAAAAACTTATATATTAAAATATCAATAATCCTCACACTCTTTAAAGATGCATTAACAATAAAGAGAAAGTGAATCTCAAAACCGTTTGGATGACTCCGAGGCCCTCCTGGATCTTTTCAATAAAGGCTGACTCACCCTGAATTTACCCTTTGTTCTTACACAGCAGATAACTGGTAGGAATACCTCAATACAAATGCATACTCATGCATAAATCATAGATGGTGGTGCATTATTCATCCAGTCATCTCTGTACAGAGTCACAGACTCCCTTTATTCGCTCTGTCTCATATTTTCTACC
This sequence comes from Pagrus major, assembly GCF_040436345.1. Lineage (NCBI taxonomy): Eukaryota > Metazoa > Chordata > Actinopteri > Spariformes > Sparidae > Pagrus > Pagrus major. The sequence goes on along the minus strand of NC_133224.1, from coordinate 21,732,149 downwards.
TCTAATTTCACCACTGACATCCTGACAGGGAATTTTCTGTTTTAATCATAGTAGTCCTCATCTCCTTATCTCATTCATATTGTGTGTGTGTGTGTGTGTGTGTGTGTGTGTGTGTGTGTGTGTGTGTGTGTGTGTGTGTGGCAGCAGAGGCGTTGACAAAGGTGATGCGTGGGCGGTGTGTGAGTAAAAGTGTGTATTGTGTGTGTATTGCACTCTCTGTACTGTGCAGTGCGGTGCAGGAGGAGGGTGGCTGGCAGAGGATGAGGCACAGAGTTCAAAGTGGCTTCGCTCTGTGTCACGAAGGCCCTGCCGACTGATGGCGAGAGGGGATAGGGTGTTGACGACGGAGGTGGAGGGTTAGATAGGATGATGGAGGGGGGGATCAGACGAGAGGTTCAGATGCTGCGGAAGCTGCCAGCGTGCCACGAAGCACCTAGAAATATATTCTCAAGGTACTGACGAGAAATGTGGGAAGTGATTCATCCATGTTGTTTTGGAGGTTTTGAGGTTACATCTATGGCTGCGCTACAAAAGCAAACACAGTAACTCACATTTAGTCTAAATGGAATTGCAGAAATAGTTTGATATTTTCAGGAATATGCGTATTTTCTTTCTGGAGAATAAAGACAAAATAAAAAGAGAATGGGAGAATAAATAGATGAGAGGATCAAAACCACTCACATAACTGCTTTTACCTAAGCTAACCAGCTAGCTGGTTAGCTTAGGTAAAAGCAAAGACTAGAAACAGAAAAGTTAACAAATTACACTTCACTAATGAACACACAAACACATCACCAAAAAAAAAAAAAAACAATGTCAACAACTGTGCGACAGAGCCAGGCTAGACGTTTCCCTGTTACCAGTCTTTATGCTAAGCTAAGCTAACTTGCTGTTGTCTGTAGCTTCATATTTAGCAACAGATACAGTGATCCCAGTGGTATCTTCTCAGCCATTTCTTCGCCAAAAACCAAATAAGCTTATTTCCCAAAATGTTCCCACACTACTCCTTGAAGACCTGAAGCTCATTTTGACATCTGTTTTATTCATTTAAAGAATTATTATGCCAGATAAACGTAAAACAAATAATTGTACAGACACCTGAGTTTAAAAAGCAAGGCAAACCACAATAACTGTCCTCGTCTGGACAGCTAAAGCACGAGAGCTAACGCTATATCACGTGAAAGCTAGCGGGAGAGCTTAGCTAAAACAACCAACTAAATGACTTTTTTATTTTTGCCTACCTGTCTATACTACGTTAAACACACATTGGTTTTTCATCACAGTAATTTAATTAATGTAGCAGTTAAATCCAACCATGATGGATAAAAAAAAAACAAAATAGCTAAACTCCTGCTAAGGCTAACTTAACTAGCTCAGCAGATTTCAGTAGCTAGGCTACATGTGCCTTCTCAGCTTTGACTAGTAGAATTTATGCTATTTTAGCAGCCTCTAAATCACATATCATGTGATTATTTTAAAAGGAAAACATTTAAAATGGTACGAGAAGGCTAAATTAACACATTTTGCCTGTAGACCCTCGTTTCCGCTAACAGAGAGTAGTATGAGTTTTTTTTACGGTTATGTTTATGTTGTAACTATTAACATGTTTTGCTTGGGAGGTATAGCTAACAGATATTACAAAGTTTTGAATTCAGAAAATTCCCAAGGTGCAGTATAATAAGTCTGGATGAGCAGGCTTCACAGATAATGTGTCCTACTCTGGATTTAATCAGGACCTGTTCATCACTTCAATAGCAGCTCATGTCCAGGGAGACTTGTGTGATTTGTTTGTTTATCTCTGGTGTTTTGTGGCTGTTGGCGGTTTACCTCCTCGGTTCCAGTCACTGCCGTCATCCTCAGTCATTCCCAGCAGGACATTAGCAACCCGCAGGACAACGCCGTCAACAAAGTCCCGTGGGAGAGAAGCGCAGTTCCGAACCATTTCAACCCTGTCTCTGGGCTGGAACCCGGCTCCCCAGCTGCTCCTGGGGGTCCTGTCATTGTCTCTGTTCTCATGGCAACTCTCCCCATCATTCCTGATGTCTGACCCTTGAACTGTGATCCCAGAGGCAGTCTGGCGGCTCTTGACGTAATGAGCTCTTCGCTGCTCGGCCTCGGCCTCGTCAGGTAGCTGGTAGTTTCTCGACTTTCCCACCAGACACACCTGCAGAGAGAGGAGCTGAATGTCAGGGCGACTCCCATGGGTGCCGAGGCTCAAAACTGTGAAGCCAGACACTCAAAAGTAGGAAATGACATATGCGTCTATAATAAACACGGCTCGGGTGGAGAACAGGCAGGGATGCACAGCTGTAATTGTTTGAAGAACAGGAATGTATTTTTAAATGAGAGATCTGATGACTTCCATGCCAGACTGGAAGTACCTTCAAGACACCTCTGCTTTGTGGGAAAGTCACAGTGAAAAAAGAAAGAGATCAGAGATGCAACCAAAGTTAGAATCACACCTACGTCTTCATTGGTATGAGGTACACGTGCATTAGCTATTCAAGAAACCAGCGTGCTGCCTTGACTTCATACCACCCACAGACTCTATTACTATATAGTCTTTTTACACACTGCCAGCACTGTGAAAAGTTAGAGTGTGAACATGTGTTTTACATGTATATATATAAATAACACCATCTTTTCTGTTATTGTGGGCCTTTATAATCCAGGGACAATATATGGTCGAGCCAAATAATGTATTAAATCCTTTGCTGAAATGATGTTGAAATCTGTATCTCTAAATACTCCATTTGTTTTATTATTTGTTCAGTGTTAAAAGGGCATTCCACCAATTCGACACACAAAGTTGTTGCTGTGTGATGTCTTCTGGAGGGAGATTATGAAGGCCGCAAGTATTTTCTCATTAAATCATTTACTTATCTGCTCATAAGTGTGGAAGAATGTTGATCAGTGTTTCCCAAAGCCCAAGATGACATCCTCAAATGACTTGTCTATGTTTTGTTTTGGTTTACGACCATAGGAGACGAAAGAAACCAGAAAATATTTATATGTAAGATGATAAAATCAGAGAATATTTACTTTTTTCATCATCAAAAAATTACTCCATTAATTAATCGATTATCAAAATAGTTGGCTATTCATTTAATACTTTCAGCAAAAAGGAATAAATTCCTGCACACACTTTCCACCTCAGCACTGATAAATTTATTCAAAATGGCTGACGTTTTGGTCACAAAGGACTTTAATCACTTAATATTTAACAACGTTGTTGCAGCTCTCCAGCTTTTACCTGATGTTTGTCATCAAGGTGATATCGGTTTGGGCTCGAGGCTTCAAACAGCAGCAGTGTGACAAACAGCAGGTGTGGAGTCTGAAAGACAGGTCTATTGACACTATCCGGTTGCATTGTGGGAAGTGTAGGATAAAGTGTGTTTTGCTGCATGGCACATAATTGACTGAAGGTCAAGCTCTGCTGGTTCAATTTTCACCGTTCTTTTTTAATTCTGTCGCTAAGAAGCCCCTCAAAAAAGGATTTTTTTCCTGATTTCTTCTTCTCTTTTTTGGTATTAAAGTATTTGATAGTTGACGGCAGAATGGACAGGAAACACGGGGACAGTCCCCTGCCCAGAATGAGACCAAGACAGTTCAACTACACCTACCTGCAGGTCACTTGGATGGCTAGATTTAAAGGAGTTCTGTGTATGTTCAATAACTTGTTTTGAAGCAGAAATTAAAAGAAAAACAAGATGTCAAATACACAATATGACAAATGTTCAGTCATAACAAGTCTTAAAATACAGAAAGTCAAGCACCTAAGCTATGACTGTGGACTGCCTACCCGTTTGGTGGAAGGTATTCTCAGGCAGTCCTCCTCTGTGTTGAAGCCACTGACTTGGCTCACCTCACTGATGAAGTCGATGTATTCCTTATACTGAGACTTCTTACACTGGCGCCTCTGGTATTTTCCATAGAAGTCAAAGAAACAGCAGGGCAGGACGAAGTACCGGCAGCAGTAAGAGGACCTGCAGTGAGAGCAAAAGGCAAGTTATTACGCAGAGCCAAACTAAATGGTGATTACAAATCCTGAGGGGTAAAATGTTTTGAGTTTGTGTTACTTCCAGTAAGATTCACGACAGGAAACAGTTCTCAGACTGAGGCTCAACATCGCCATCAGGTGGTCACACACTCGTGAACTGACATACAGGACCAAACACACACACATATTCACACACCCACAATCACACGTCCATAATGATATTCCCAATTGGAGAGATCAGCTGGCACTTGAGCTGCTGAGTGAGATTGTGTCTGCTGATGACTCGCCTGGCTGCTATAACGGGGATCCACGGTGTGAGCTCGTCTGAGTGGTTCCCAATCAGCCAGTCCGTACCCGGGAATAAGAAGCGCTCGCTGGGAGTAATTGCCTTTTCCTGAAATAGCAAAGACCCAAAAAGCACAAGAGCTCCTTAAGGCAGGGAAGATGCACATCGGCGTGATTTGATTCTAAATCAATTTATGGATATTGACTTAAAAGGAAAACTTTTTTAATCTTCTCAGACTTTTAATATATCCCAGAACACCTGTCAATGTCATATGTATGAACATTCATCTAGTCTTTAGGCTGGAACACATGAAGGCTTCTACATAAACAGAAAAATATAGCTAGCAAATTCAAATTTCAGCAGGCAGGCCCGTCACCAACATCAAAACTGATGTAGTTTACGAGCACTGAGGCTTGTGTGGTTCAGAAAGAGCTCCCTAAAGAAGGACCGAGTACAGCTCCTCTTGGGGCCGCACAGAGATTGTTCTGCCACGTCCGCTCCACAAAAAAATCAGTCAATAATAGATGACCTGAAATGGAAGCAGTCAGCAGCTCGTTGTCAAATGAATGACTGAGGCTGGGAGGCAGACAGGAAAGTGGCGTGTTTTTGGGGGCAAGTCTCCCTGCAAATGTGCAAATGTTCGTCCCCTGTGCAACAGTAGAGGCTTCTTTTTCTGCCTTATAGCAATCACATGAAGTCGTTTAACTCCCGTTCTTTTAAAACATCATCTATATATTGATTTTTAGTATTCTACCTGAATGTATGTAGTGTTGACTGACAATGAATTGTACATTCATATCATTTTTTCACTTATATTCATAGGTATCGGTGTAATTTTATGTTATCGATGCAACTACTGTTCCTGGCATAATGTGCTGTGTATTGTATGTCCGGTGTGGACCCGAGAAAGATAAGCTGCTTGCTATAGCATCAGCTAAAGGGGACCCTTTAAATAAAAACACAAATAAACAAAGAGTCTCATGTGTAGAACAATGCCTGGAAAGCTCACTGTTTATTGCACTTTTTAAACCTTGAAAATACCACACCAAAATTCAAGCATTTTCAAGGATTTTCAGCACCTGTATGAACCCTGTTAATAATAGGTTAACAGCTGAGGAAAATACTTTCTTATTTCAAATGTATATGTGTTTATTTATTCATAAAAGCATCTACTCTGTCTTATTTTCTTATCTGCAGCTCACATGTAATCCTCAGTGTTTGAAACTTCAAAAGAACAACTTTTAAAGTAAAATCTCGCTGTTGGAAACAGTTAGTAGCTGTTCTGGAGTTTTCCATTTTATCACATGATCTCTATCCGCAGATAGTCATGCTCACTGATCGTGGAATTGCACTGTACTGTTTCTGATGTCGAGACTGAAAATCAATTTTTGCCAACCAGCCAAACTCCATTCACTGATGAAGATCATGTGATATAATTGGAAAAAAAGTTTACTTTTTGCACTTTGATAGAAAAGAGTTTTTCATGTTGAAAAGTGTGCATCCGTCTCGTACAAACTGCACAATCAATAGTTAAACCGGTTCAACAGTGAAGCATTAAAGTGGCAGTGAGGGGGCTGACAGCTGAAAAGACGCAGCATGTGATATGAATTCCACGTGAAAAGATAATAACACTAATTAAAAACGTGAATATGGCTGCAGTTAATCCGCCTTCTTTGTGCTCAGCCCACTCACCTCCAGCAGAGTCCGGGGGCCGTACATGTCCCAGATCTTCCTCTTCCGAACGTCGATGCCCTTTCCAGGATGCTGCAACACAAGGCGGCGTGACGGTCAGCGGCTAATCGCTCTCAGCCACATCCACACTCAGACTATCAACCGCTGTGTGTAAATTCAATTATACCTGTCTTAGTTTGTGATTGGCCATTCAGGCGACACGGTGCCGCAGATGAGATGAATTCAAAGACATGAATCCCCTCACCTGGGCTCAACCAGCCCCGTGTCATTGATTTAGCTGCCAGGGAAGATTAGGCTGATTGAAAGACTTAACAAGAGGCGCTCATAGCGGTCTTACTATCAACAACTATTGCATTGATTGCCATGAAATTTGGTAAAGACATTCATGTTCAGCTCAGGATGAATCATAAGACCCTTGGTGAAACATCTGAAACTGACATGGCAAACGTTATACCTGCTAAACATAAGTATTTTTGCATTTTCACTGTGAGCATGTTAGTTGCTAGCGTTAGCATTTAGCTCAAAGAACCACTTTTCCGAGCCACACAGAGCTGCTAGCGTTACTGTAATGACTTGTTATTACCAGCCATTTCAAGCTAAATAAGTAGCTAATTCTGCTTTTATGATGTGCAATTTATTTATTTACGTTGTCAAGGGATTTTGTCAGTTTTGGTGAAACTGTTCAAATATTAGGCCTACCTTTGAATTAAAGTGCTCCGTCTGTGAAAACAGATGAACAAGCCTTACTAAAACAGAGAGAAAAAGGTTGAAATTATACATTATTTTGCTTATTCTAATATTTTTGTATTTAAATTCTTCATGATTCCATTTGTATGCTTTTTTTGTTTGTTTGTTTTGTTGGGTTTTTTTTTTAAGCTAAGCGACCTCTCATCCCCTCTCAAAAGCACATTCATAAAAAATGGATATGTAATGTTCGTTCTAGTTTTGTACTGTGGTTGCTGTTGAATATTGTTGCTGACTTTTTTTAAGCGACTTTGTAATGGGGAATGTGAACATGTTCTCTACTAATCAGCTGCTGGTTATTTAAAAAGGCCCACGTTCGGGTCTGTGGTTCTCGGTTGATGTAGCAGACGATAGTAAAGTTAGCCCAAAACACACAGCCACACGTGTCTGGGGTTTGTCGTTCATGACCAACACATCAACCTTACAAAGCCCAGTGATTTCCTTTTAATACATTTTATTGCTTTTATACCTTTAACTGCTGTAATACTCTTTTTATATATATCTATATGCCTTATATATAATTCTCAACTATTTTCTGTAGTGGAGCCTCCAGGTTAAAGAACTTCTCACCCCTTCATTGGTCAGTATGTGAACCAGGAGGCCGTTTCCACAGCCCAGGTCCACAAACGATTGTCTGCCAGTCAGACCTTTCTCTTCTCGCTCCTCGGCCCACAGCACCTGCGGCACAGTGACAGACACTCAGTACTACTGTATGTTCTCCAGAGCTTTCAATCCTGTCAGTAAAACCTCATTTACACCTGCAGTGACACCTGCCGTTGCTGCTGACACGCTTTCACCTGCCTCTGTTGTGACATGCGAATTGATTAAGTGGGTTATGTTTCACACTCAAATTGATTGACCCAGCTTTGGTTGCATGACCTGACGTGTGACGGATAAAAATGAGTGTCACCCACAGAAACATATACGGACATGTTAGTACACTTGGCAGTGGTCGTACACGTTTGAAATAAGTGTGAAGAGGCACGTGACGCATGAGGACTCTTCTTCAGGCCGCACATCGATCGTCACGAGCCATTTCAAGCGTCAGTAATCAATTAATCATTGATTTTGGAAATAAAACAACCACGTTTAAACTCACAAGAAGATACGTAGCAATGGCGACATCCTCATAGACAAACTTCTCAGGATCTGTAACCTCAGGCCAAACCTAGAGAGGATGACAAATAAAATACCAGCCCTCAGCAATAAAAATATTAACAGCATTAGAACAGTTTAAATGAGCACTGGGCTGCCTTTGCCTTTACCTTGACCATGGCCTTGTACTTCTCCTTCAGCTGCTGGTACATGAGGCTGTACTTCTCCACTGGCAGCAGAGACAAGGTGCTCTTGAACTCGCTGCTCTTGCACTCTGTGGCCCAGCGCACCAGTTTAGGGAGCAGATCGGTGGACAGCCAAGGAAGCTTCGGGTACGCCACGCCATCAGAGAACCATGCATCTGGAGTCAACGCATGCAGCTCCAAGGCCCTGCAGATAAAGGCAGACTCATATATATTAGTTAGACTTTAGTCATACTTTATATCTTGTTTTCTGTGTACTATAATTCTAATTTGAAAACAACTCAGAAATTGTGTTGTCTGTCATGTTAGCGTCATGTTAGCTGGCCACACAGAAAATATGGGCCCCGTAGTGTTCCAGCACAGAAAAACTGAACATATTACACAGCAAGTGGGAGGAATCAGGAGTTGAAAAGCCCAGCCTCTAATCAGCGTCCTCCCTGAGCAGCTGAATCAGGTCTGATTCAGCCACAGATTGTTAAACTATCCCTCGGTTTTCCCTTCACCTCCAATCAAGTTTAATTTATCTAGCTCACAGACTTCCTGTATGTTTCCTCTATGTTCTGCCCCTCTGTCCTGTTTGAATCTGTCAGATAAAAACAGCAGAACGCAATTTCACATCTGAATTTTAAAATAATTTCCAAGGACACAAAAGTAGGAGGTGAGATGAGACATCACTGCCTGCACCAACCTCCAACCACTCATTTTACTATCTTCATATAGTAGCACAATGTTCTAGTGTATATAATAAGTTTATTAGTAATCCTTTATTTTGTCCACATGAAGGCATTCAGCACTTCAGTACCAATACTAGCGTTCATTCTCTCAAAAAATGTCTCAATATATTATTTTATTAAAAATAGTCTGTGATTCATTTAATAGTTGACAACTAATCGATGAGTCGTAGCAGCTGTAAAGTGAACAAAGGTTTATGTATCCACAATAATATACAATAATTACAGTGTGTTACGAGGCTGGGGGTCATGTTGGATTTCTGTCTTTTTTTCACTAGACATTTTGTTCGAAGTGAAATAAACATTTTCTAGTTTTTTTGTCCCTTTTCAATATTTGACACTGGATGTCTGTGTCCGTCTTGATAAATGTTGGTGGACGCCAAGGATGAAAAGATGTCCTGAATTAAGTTAACCTCTTTATTGTAGAAGAAGTCTGGTGTGTGGTATTTTATGCTGTGTTAATACGCCAAAACAAATAAAAATAATGATCCTATGTAAACAATTTCAAAAATAAATTCATCAGGCCAAAAATATATACATATCTTGTCAGTCTAGGACTTTTTTTGTTGTTTATTTTTGTTTTTGTGTAGCCACTCACCACTCCTCACAGTCCTGACTGATGAGCTGAATCTGATGAATGTTGCCCCTCTTCAGAGACACCTGTCCTCCTGAATCTTCTTCAAATGGAAGAAAGCTCACTTGTTGTCTTGCAAAGTCTTGAACACATAGAGACAGTTTTTAAAAAATCTGCAAAAACACAACAGAGGTTTGGTTGCACCTTTCATTCATGTCTGGTCTTACCTTTGAGTATAACCTCTTTGTGCAGCTTTGTCCCATAACAGTTCACTTTAGGGATAATTGTTCTGACACTGGAGGACCAGGGTTTGTCTTCTTCGTGTGTCTGTGCAGGTGAACCCCCGCTGCTCAGGAAGGACAACACATCATGAGAGAGTTCAGGATCATCCAGCAGGAGCTCCAGAGCCTCTCTGCCCACATTTTCACTCTCTGTCTCCTTAACTCCGCAAAGACGCTTGTTTACAACGTGAGGTTTCTTGATCCACACGTCCACGGCTGACCAGAAGCCTTCGGGGAGAGTCTTACTTTCTGCTGGAAACTTTAAATCCAAGAGTTTTGGCATAGTTGAGTGTCAGACACGACCGAGAGCCATGTGTTTACAGACGGAGAGCGGACTTCCGGGTGCTTTTATTTTGTAGATAAAGAAAAATGACACTTTAAGCTAAAACTCGGCTGTAATATTAGGTCGCATACTTTAACAAATCGTATTCTAGCTTAAAAAACAAATGTTGAGGTTTATTAGCAACATTAGCCTATGGGAGAGGAGAAAAATGTTGTCGCTACATGATGACGTTAACACAGGCGACAGATATCAGCTGCTACACTAGAGGGCGGTGTTGCTCTTGGTCTAGAGTTAATCAGGAGCCACTATGTGATGATGCTTTATGAGACAAGGACAGATTTGTTTCCACTCCTTCTTACTGTTTTTATTCTCTAACCAATAAACAAGCAAATGACCAACATTACAACCTGAGTAAAACAATTGTGGTATATTATCTTGAGGATCCACCATGATGCCACTCTTTGGAGTCCAAATTAATAATTACAGTCATAAGATTTATCATGTTAATCAATAATTATTACATTAGATGTTGTCTCAGATATCCTTTACACTATTCACATTACTTCACATGATGCATAATTATTTACATACATATCAAACACAAATACAAATGTCGGCCTGTATATCTGAACATGTATTTAATATATTTATACCATCTCACTTTGATCTGTAATATCAGGGCTGTACAATTAAAATACATTACATTCATCACATTCGCCTAAGGGTAATGTGCTGTATATTGGATTCTAACTGTGCTTTAATTTGTGCGTTTTCTACTTATCCCTTCTGAATTTCCCTTCTGGAATTCAATAACATTTTATCTTGTCAAATTGAAATGTGCTAAATGTCTGTGCATTATTTCATACGAATTTCCCCAAACTTCAGTCATATTTGGTGTCTTTTGAAACTTTGGGATTTCCATAGAATTTAGAATAAAGTTCTGAGGGCTTGAACAATGTTTGACTGCATATCACGTGCCTTTAATGGCAAATTCACTGGCAGATCAGTGAAGTTTAATTAACTTTCCTCTAAATCCACAGCCGTCTCTGTTAAAACTGAAGTTACCAGGTCTTGTCACACTCTCTCGTCTCAAATTCTGCGACAACTGACAACTGTCACACTTAATGTATCTCATTTCCTATGTCAATGCAAACAACCAAAACTGCATTTTCCCAGCAGTGATTCATAGGCCACGTCTCCTCACCTACGGCCAGGCCAGCCTCTCAAAACACATGAAACTAGAGGGGGAGAGCTTCCCACACTGGAGACTAACTCTCAGAAACTTCAGCCTCAGAGATTTAAGACAACAGAAAGAGTGTAAACATCCGTCTGAGAATACCCCTAATTAACTTTGCAGAATTAAATGCTCATATAAGTGACAGGCGGTTATTTAAATACCTGTTGGGTGGGTTAGAGATGACTACACAAATTGTCAGTTGTTCTGACATTTTAATTCGTCACCGGGTCATCTTTTGTTTATTTGTGTTGTTTCTTAAGCTATTGGCTGAGGTGTTGTCGAAAACAACTTGTGACAAAGAAATGTGGTCTTACTTTATCAGGAGCTAAAGATACTGATAATCTTCCAGCATCAAACAACCTGTCTCTTAATCTAGTTTAGTTGGAACTGCGTCAAAGAAATGTAAAGAGATCTCCAGATCAGCTACTGTTCCTTTGAATGGCAGCTCCACTGAAATGTATTGTGTGTGTAGAGTAATTCAGGCGGGCAGGGAGGAGCGACTATGTGAAATACTGTACCAGGAAGTGCAAAGTGCATGCCTGGTTTGCATTCAAACGATCAGCCACGTGAGAGGATGAAAAGGAAAATCCTGTCCAACTTGCTTGGCAACAGCAGGTATGGGAGAGAGAAAGACAGAGAGAGAATACTATTTGTGTTTGACTCATAGCTCGTGGCAAGTTTCGTTTGAGTCCAGACAACAATTGAGCTCGGTCAATGGAGGGAATTAATAATGTTACTTATGGTAAAGACTTCAGCCATGACTAACTGGAAACTTACAAAATCAGGCCGAAATTAGGTCAATGGTAAAAGATGTTGATGTCTTGATCAGTTAAGGAAAATAACACAACATGTCATAACAAATATGAGAATTAACTTTTTAGACCCTTTAGTATTCACATCTAATTATAATCAATTGCCAGATCATTAAAACAACATCTAGTATATAGAAGTCATGTAAAATATGCTGCCAGTTTTAGTTTGAAGTGTTTTTCAGAGAAGTTGATTGAATTTTATGGTAATTATTTATTACCTGTTACTGAGGTGTTTCTAGACTACTCTTATTAAAATGAATAGTGTAAAGAATCATAAACATTATTCTTTATGAATAGTTTAAGTGTTGTTATATTTAGTTAAAACTAAAGCTAATACTTGATCAGTCTGGCCCACTCCTAGCTAAAACAGTCTTAGTCCAGTGTAACCCGTACACTAGTTTTACTGAGTAGGTGTACCTAATAAACTGATATTTAGCTTTAGCAAGTTGGCCTACAAAAGGTGTAAAAAAATAAATTTAAAAAAGTTTTAATTAGCTAGGTACACTTGTTATAAACTAGCATTTAGCTTTAGCCTGGTAGGCTACACTAGATGCACCCATTAAAGTATCATACAATATTTTTTTGTTTAAAGTAAATAAATACAAATTAAAAGAAGGTGCACCCATGAAACTAGTTTTTAACTTTAGCTAGGTACACTTGGTGTACACTGTAAAGTAATGTTTAGACTTAACCCATTTTAGTGTACCCTGTAAAGTAACATTTAGCTTTAGCTAAGTAGGCTACAAAAGATGCACCATCATACTTGCATTTAGCTTTAGCTAGGTAAACTTAGTGTACTCTGTAAACTAGCATTTAGCTTTAGCTTGGTACATAAAATGTACCCATTAAACTAGCATTTAGCTTTAGCTAGGTAAACTTAGTGTACTCTGTAAACTAGCATTTAGCTTTAGTTAGGTACACTTGCCGTACCCTGTAAAGTAACATTTAGTTTGAGCTAGGTACATAAGGTGCATCCAATACGCTAGCACTCAGTATTAGCTAGGGTACAGCAAGCTAACAGTACAGACATAGGTTAGGTGTAGAAAGTGAATGTATTAACTTAAATCCAGTTTAGTCAGTGTGTAAAGTGAGTGTGTAAAACAACAATGCATCAAGTGTGCGTCTGTGTATTTAGTCACCACATTTCCAGAAATGGCCTTACTGCCCTACATTTAGGCTATTGTTTTGTGTCTATGACCTATTAATTGATCACGTGTACAGGTCATTAATGTTGTTTGGGTGTTCTGCTGCATTAAACGCTCAGGTGAGACGTCAGGTAGGAGAGGGGCGTGGTCTGTCGAGGAACTGGGAAGAGGCGGAGGAAAGAGCTGGAAACACGGACAGGTAGATCACGAACGGTCTCATACAGACTCCCTGACACATGTAACCTCATATATCGACTGAAGCTTTGTTGATAACCTTCGTTGAATCAATCTGAGTTTGAACATTTTTAGCTGGTTTAGGATTCAGAGAGGAGTAGTGATTTGTGGGAGAGCCCTTCGTCGACGTCGCTGCAGGTTTCAGTCCCGACATGGATCAGTGCTCTCGGGGCGTGAGTGGTTAGGAAGTAGCTGTCACCTACCGGAGAGCAGGTTCTTCTGATTAACGGTGAGTATCTCAGCATGTGTCTGTCTGTGGCCGGGTTTGTAGGGACCCTGCTGACTGTAAACACCCCATGTTTGTAAGTTTAATCGTGTTTGTTAGAAACATCAGCAGCATGTTGATTACACCGTGTGTTTTGACACAAACAATGTCTTTGTCCAAAGTCTTTACAAACTTACTCAAGTGCTTTACTTAATTACAGTTTTAAGGTACTTTTGCTTTACTTGAGGTTGAATAAGGTTAAATAAATACATTCATTAGACAGTTATAGTTTAATGTTTGGATTCAGGTTTGATTTACAAAAACATGTGTATGACCATGTATCAACAACACTGTGAGGGATTGCAGCTTTAAGAGTAGTTTTTATACATACATGCATGCATACAGGCAGTGCTGGAAGAAAGTAACCCAGAAGTCACACTTGATGAGTAAATGTAAAGAGATTGTGTTTAAATATTACTTTGGTAAAAGTAAAGACCGCCCATATGAAAAGTACTTGAGTAAAAGACTAATATTGAATGTACTGAAGGAACAAAAGTCACTTAACTAAGTAAAAGTAAGAGCACAAAGTGTATATTTTCATCAGTGTACTTTTACATTGTAGTACTCTTGCCTCTGCTCAAACTGTCTACTTGGAAGAAAAAAAAAAAACTTTCAAGAGGCACACCCTTCACTTTTTTTTTGATAACACATCAGAAACATGCGAGTGTGATCTGACGTTACACATTCCTCTCTGTTACTAATGAAGCCGTGTCACAGATAAATGAGTGAGCGTGTCAAAGTGTGCGACTGTGCCCTGATCTTGATGTGATCTCGGGCTCAGCCACAGGAAGCCGGCATCACTAAGTGTAAACAAAGGCTTTGCGACAAAAAAAAGTTGTTGCTGCGCTGGATAAACAACACCGCTGGTGGCCATTTGAGGTCGCAAGATATTGGCTTGTGAGATAAAAGTCAGAGCCAGTTTAACCAGTGACTGTAAAGCTATCCATTAAATAGTTTGACACTTGGTCACACATGCCATCAGGCTGAGAGGTGGGTTTTTTTTCAGTAGCTGTGCAGGTTAAAGATTCATCACTCTGTACATAGAGAGAATGATCACAGGGCTCTCTTTGTTTACCAACCTGCATCTATGTGAGTGCTTTCCTTTTTGAATTTGAATCTAACTTGCAGAGAATTTGCCTCACACCCACTCAAGCACTTAAGTTGGGTGCGAATTAATTGGGAGTTGTCCCTGTAAAAAAAAAAGATTCAAGCCCGGGCTCGTACCCTGCTGTGGCATCAGTTGGGTTAAGTAAGAGCAGGTTGATCGCTGGAGACAATGAAGCCGCGCTAGTTGTTGTTTTCTTTCCCAGGGTAGCTGACAGGAGAATGTTCCCTGACTCATACCTGCTGCTGGGCTTGGTGTGCTGATAAGCGTGTGATATATGACTGTACGGCCCCTCCGGTATCATTAAGAGGTGAAGCCAGAGGTTACAGCCAACTAAAGAAGAATTTGCTGCGTTTTACCCTTTCGTTTCTAAGCAATAAGGAAGCTATGCAAACTCAATCATCCTGGTTATTGCAGCCATGGCTAGGGAGGACACTGTAATTGTGTAATAGTGAACACTGAAGGAGCAGCATGTACGAATTAGAGTTTCAAACAGTCAGAAATAAACCAAAATTAGCTACAGAATGTGAAGAAATAACAGTTTTGACGTCTCTATATTGTGTTGAGATATCCACCGATGTTAGCATGCTAACCAGCTAGCCTCTTTCTCCAGGGGCTCCAAAGCTCCTGTGCCGTCGGTGTAAACACCAACATTCCCCTGGAGGACTTCACCTACGTATAAAAAGGTATAATGAGCATCAGTTAGCAGTTAATCTGGTGGTATGCTGCCCATATTTCCTGGTAGTGTGACTTCAAGGTGGCCCATTCTTATGTATTGCACCTTTTTAAAGATATCAAGGAAGTGCTGCTGCTGCTGTCAATACACAGCATGACCTGAGCTGTTACATCAGTACTGTGTGAGCAGAATCCTGTCTGACTGGTGTCTCTGAACCGCAGACAAGATCATTTTTCCACCTCTTGGTTTTTTTTTTTCACGCTGCTTCAGGACTTCCGGCAGGACGCTTTCCTCCGAGGTTCACAATGAGTCACGACCCAGTCAACAGCGCCGTTACTGGACCTACTTGTTCATGCTTCTGAGAGAAACACAACCTTATGTGTCTGTTTTTGTCTCCACCTGTTCCTACGGAAGAGGATTGTAACAAACCTCTTTCTAACTCTGCTGACTTTTTCTGAGATTAAAGCCAGACTTCTGCGAAAAAAGTCAGAGCCTAATTGTTTTTTACAGAGGCCCTAATCCTCCTCCTGTATGTTCATCTGATTATACTCTCATTTGTGTAGCTAGCTGCCTGTTTGAACTACCAGCATATGCAAATGTTATCTTCATGTTCTGTAGAAGATGTACACTTCTGCCATTCTGGACGACAGTATGAGATTCCGTCTCATGGGTCACAGACAAACAGCTCGTTAAAAGTTGGCACATAGCTAAAAGCTGAACAATTCCCCCTCTGGCATCTTGCACCGAGGGCTTTTTGTAAGGTCTCCATGGTGACCTAACAAGGTTGAGTGGGAGTGAAGTTACCGTTTAACAGTCTTTTTAATGAGATGAGGAAGAGCGCTGCTTCTTTATTGTGCCTTTGTGTTTTGTTTCAGGTCTCCGGATTGGAAGAAAAACGCCCAAAAGTTTTACTGATCAAAAACAAAAAAGATTTGAGCAAAAGTGAACAAAAAAGTGCACTAAAGCTCCTCTTTTAACCTTTGGATCCTAAAGGCAGGTCGGCCGGGTCATGCTGATGGACCAGGACACTCAGTGGCTGTACCAACTCCTGGCCGAGGTCCAGTTGGAGAAGTTCTACCTGCGCGTAAGAGATGGCCTCAACATCACCCGCGTCGAGCACTTCACCTACGTCAAGGAGTCTGACCTGGAGCACATAGGAATCAGCAAACCTGGTGAGCCTGAACGTCTCCCCTTGATCATCCACGCTGGGTAGAAATCAATACATTCCTGTCCTCTCAGACAGGGAGGATTTCACCCTTTGGCTCAATAATTGATGTTTTGTTAATCACAAGACAAAGATGGGGTAAAATCGCTTCTAGTGTAAACAAGCATTGTCTTCTGTTTACCCACAGTAGTGTGTTTGTCTTTTGAAATCCCCTAATCAACCTTTGGATTTACAACACTGATGGATGAATGGTTAATTTCCATAAAGTAATGTTTGGCAGTAAATCTTAAGTCCACTTACTTGTTTAGTCTAAAGCTGTCAGCCACAAATCATGGCCTTCATCAGCAGACGGAGTCAGGTGTTTATTTTTAGGGATTCTTCACAATAATCACACTCCTATACGAGACTTTTCAACAAAGGGATAAAAGTGTTATAGCAGGAGTGAACTCTCGGGATTTAGATTCCTGTCCCGCTCAGCAACTCTAATGTTATTGTCATTCAGTTAGTCTATCAAATGTCCATCAAAATTCAAGGTGACGTCTTTAAAGTGCTTGTTTTGTCTGGCCAACAGTCTCGAAGTGAAAGATATTTGATGTCATTTGAAATAAGGAAGATCCGTCATTGTAAGGGTTACTCACATTTTTCTTTCTTCCAGCACAAAGAAGATTATGGGAGGCTCTGAAACGCTACAAAGTAAAATCACGCTCATGGATACCCAAGGTCAGAAACATGTAGATACACTGTATATCATATCAATCGTGTGGGCATAACATGGTACAGTCAGTAATACATTTTCATTGATTTCTTCAGGTGTTAAGCGGTCGAGGTGTGGATGGCGGGGAGCAGGGGAGCGGAGGCGTCCCGGCTCAGCCTCAGGAGGGCGCTAGTCGGGCTCTGCCGTCTCTCATCCAGGACAGTGAGCTGCTGCTGGGAGAGAAGCTGGGCTCGGGGTCCTTTGGGGTGGTGAGGAAGGGAGAGTGGCACACACCCACTGGGAGAGTGGTAAGAGTTTTTTTTGTCTTCTCCTGACAGATGCTGTATATCCTGTACTATTTAACCAGCAGCTACAGCTACAGTCTGTCTCTCTCTTCTAATTGTTTCAGTTGCCTGTAGCAGTAAAGTCACTGAGGAGCAGCATGTCAAAGCAGACGGACACTCTGACGGACTTCCTCCAAGAGGTGACCACCATGCAGTCACTGGACCACCCCAACATCATCCGACTTTACGGCGTGGTGCTCACGCAGCCTCTCAAGATGGTAAGCGGTTTGAACGCAGAGAACGGGAGTTAATTGGGGATGATTTTTTTAATCTATTTAAACTCAGGCATGTTTATTTTTCCTTCCTCTAGGTGACAGAGCTGGCCCAATTCGGTTCACTATACGACACGCTGCGCTCGCGTCAGTACGAGTACCCTCTGCTCCGCCTCTGGCTCTTCGCTAACCAGATCGTGGCGGGTATGGATTACCTCGAGACCAGGAGGTTCATCCACAGGGACCTGGCTGCGAGGAACGTGCTGCTGGCTTCCAGGGAGATGGTGAAGATCGGGGACTTTGGCCTGATGAGAGGCCTGAGCCAGGAGAGGGACCACTACGTCATGTCGGCACACAGAAGGATCCCGTTTGCATGGTGAGGACTGAGATTCAAAGGTGGAGGAAGAAAATGATATTTAACATTCTCACTAATCACCCATTACCTGTTCTCCTCCAGGTGTGCTCCAGAGAGTCTTCGTGTCGGCTCCTTCTCCCATTCCTCGGACGTGTGGATGTTCGCTGTCACCGTGTGGGAAATGTTCACCTACTGTGAGGAGCCCTGGTTCGGTCTGTCGGGCAGACAGGTACATGCTTGTAAATTCATGCGTTTGTACCCGTACTTGTCTTCATGTCTGGAATGCGTCCCCGCCCTTGTGACGATTAGTTTTGCAATTACGCTCCGTGATTCAGAGTTTTCATATCCCTGACATTCATTCTCTTCAATCCAGATTTTGTGGCGTGTGGAACGTGAGGGTGAGCGTCTGGAGAGACCGCCGGACTGCCCGCAAGAACTGTACACAATCATGAGGAAGTGCTGGGCCTGCAGTCCTTCTGACAGACCCAGCTTCGCCCAGCTCACCACGATGGTGGCAGAGGTGTGAAACATAATGCGAAGCTTTGACTGCATGAGTTTCCAGCAAATCGCTGTATTATTTTCCTCACTCCTGTCTGTATTTGAAGGCTAAACCAATGGAGGTGCAAGCAACAAGAGACTTCGCCGAACCCAGGAAACTTGCACTTGTGGCAAACGACCTTGTGACCGTCATAGACCATGGGTGGGTGAGAGAAAGAAAGGAGGGTGGGACTGAAAGAGTAAATGAGACACTCTGACCAACACAATGGGCCTTTGTGGAGATAAAACAGGGGTTTAAATCGGCCTCGTCTCAAAAGTGCATTCCAGCCATGAGCTCATGGTGTCCTCGAGTGCAGTTTGCTTTGTTTGTTTGAACAAGTCCGACAGCTTTGACACAGTCTTGGTGCATATGCTATTTGTTGTGTCACTGTTTGCAGTTTTTTGTGTAATCTAGACACATGCACAGAAAACATAAGGTTAGCATCAAGCAACATAAATACACACAAATCCATAAAAATAAAAGAAATCCTGGTTAACACTACTAGCTAGTTACCAGTATCAGGTAAAAACATATTTTTTCTTAGAAATGAAAAGTTAACTTCATCAGCAATCACACAACATTGACTAGTTTAATACATTCAGAGGTTTTTACTTGGTCTGGTGTGACTAGTAGCTTATGGTGGCTAACGTTAGCTCACTTAAAAAGTAGTTATTTCTGCACAATAACAGGACAGGACCAGTTCCCTAACTTGTGCCACTCTCCTGCTTTATTTTAGCTTTGACCATTGTGCTGCTGCTCAGTAAAGCTAGTCTCACTTTACTCAACAGAAGCTCTTTGGTTTCTAACTGTTCTTCCTCTCTCTGTGTAGTCTGGAGCTGTGTGAGTGGAAGGGCCAGAACCAGAGGACGCTGTCGGTCGGCTGGTTTCCCGCGAGCCTCACCGCGCCGACGCTCCCTCCCGCCGCAGCCGCTGCACTCGCCGGGAGCTCCGGGCCCAACCCTGCTCCTACCTCAGCTTACATCTCGACCCCGATGAAGGGCAGCCTGCAGCACACGGGGCACGGAGACCTCAAACCTGATCGCTCCTGGGGGACACCTGAGGGCAAGGACGAGTCAGTGATACTTCTCTTTCATTCCTCTTGTTTAGGGTCTTTGGTATATTTGATTTCATGTAAAATAACTCAGGAATTATAGTTTACTGACTGAGCTAAATTCCAAGTAATGACTGGGATATTAAGGATTATAACTAACTGTCTAAACAAACAGGCCCAGAGATACAAAGTTCATCACTAGTGGCTGTTATGAACAATGTTAAAATGTTTTACAGTCGGTGTCTCTTTTATTGCTTTATAGCCTTGGCATCCTTTGCTGCTTTTCTTTTAATTTGCTGACTTTCCAGAATACTACAAAACAAAGAAAAAGAGTTGATAGCTACGATTCCTGAATGAGCAGGTCCCCATGTCTCTTATTCAGCCTGTATCATGCACAAAACCATATAATCTTTCATCTCACTGAGTTTAATTGCAGAATGCTAACAGCAGTGCAGCCCTGAACCTTCACCTGCTGTCAGTCAATATAGTCTCGTGAGCCGAGGCTGTCAGATGTGTTTGTGTAGCTCACGTGTTTACTATTCTGACCTGTGCAGCAATGGCAGCTGGAGGCCGAGCCCTGCCAGGGAGAAGGACGGCTCCAATCTGCAGAAAATGGCAGGTAGGAACTTTCAACAAAACCACTGCGGAGTGTAGCGGGTAAAGCTACAAGGTGGACTTTATGTCATCTGGGATTTTGAATAGTAATGTACTTTTTCTTATAAGATACTGCTTTCAGAATTGCCGTCCATTTCTTTTTCACAAATTCCACTTTCCACCAATTTGTTGCTATTATTAGACATGAAGCACCTCATCCATACAAGAAGTAACTGAAGCTACATGTTCATTCATTCTCTCACTTATTTGCTCATTTGCTTACGGTTGACCAGTCTGCCCTCTTGTGGCTTTAAAGGCTACCGTAGCCGTGCCTACATACACTCTGAACGAGGATCCCACTTCTATTCATTACAAATATATATTGTGCACTGTACATAAAAAAGTCTTCTTCCTGTGTCTTCAGGTATATCCCGGAGCCTGGAGTCAGTCATGAGCGGACATCGGCCTCGCTCTCACACAGTAGGGGTGCTTAGAATGGATCAACATGGCAGACTCATGCCCCCCGTGATGGCAGCTCATAGTGTGGTGATGCAGCAGGACCCGCGCCGCTTCAGTGAAGCCAGCATCATTCCACCTCCGCGACCACCGCCACCCAACCTGAAATGTTTGAACACGAAATCCCAGAGGAGGCCGCAAATCGTCCCGGCCCCAGGCACCTCGTGGCCTCCGCAGGCAGTCCAGCCCCCTGTGGGGCAGCCTCAACCTCAACCTCAACCACAACCACAACCACAACCACAACACCAACCCCAGCAGGCCATTGGAGGCTCCAACCTGGGTAAAATGGTCCACATGGCACGCTCGACCCCGCAGCTGGATGATCACACAGACAGCAGAGAGAGGGATCGGAACAGAGAGCGAGATAAGTCGCCTCATGTGCAGAACACAAAGGAAAGTCTCGTCTCACAGGTAAGGGACCGATTTATTTGTCTTTTTCAGTTGGAAAACTTGTGCGATGGATTGAAATATAACCTTCATCACTCTGCTCTTCTCAGGTTATGGAAGCAGTGCATGGAGTGACCATTGAAGAGGTTCATATGGCACTTCAACGCAGTGACTGGAACCCAGTGCGAGCTGAACAACAACTCAAGGTCAGACAAAGAAATGACTCTTAACTTAAAAAGAAAAACTCATCTAGGCCTACCTCCTGCTTATGTTGCAAAGATATATTAGTTCATAAAGGTTTTCATATTTTCATATGACATTAAAGGCATCAAGACTGGATTTAAAAGAAACCCAAAACAACATAAATCACATTTAAAGGTGCAATATGTAAGAACTGGGGCAAGAAATAGGGGGCAGCATATCACCAGAGTAACCACTAACTGCTGCTAACTGTAACTGCCGTTAGCTTGTCAGCTCAGTTAGCCATGCAATGAGGGGTCCAGACTGTGAGCTCTGGTGTTACAAGAGAGGACAGTCCCTGGGCCAGCTGCTTAGCATGCTAACTTCAGTAGATATCTCTGCAACACAGTACATGTTTAAACTCTAATGTCTTCACATTCTGTTGATAATTTTAGTCAAGTTTTCAGTGTTTTTAACTAAAATTCTTACATATTGCACCTTTTTAAAAATAATGAATAATAAACAACAAATGGAATAAGATAAAAACATAAATATAAATCACGGTGCAATGAAAGATATTAAGAAATAATCACAGGTTTAACTTGATGGAATTAAGTTTTGACCCCAACATTGTACAATATCAACAAAGGAAGGACTTTAAATGATATTGTGCTCACATTTTGCATATAACCAACTGATGTTCAATCAAATTACCACAAACTAAATTGACATATCGAAAACCTGAGGCCAGGTAGAGTTAATGTAGCTTAGAGTTGAGTGCTAGGTGCATAATGGAGCCTGTTGTGTTCACTCTACTTAATGCAAACTCAGAAGCCTTCGTGTGGTAGGCGGGGGCGGTGAGTCGAGGGGGTGTTGCAAAATTTGTGCACTAACAGGTTAATCCGGTCACGCTTTATAGGCATTTTTCCTGTGGACCAGGTAGTTTAGCATGATGCTGCCACAGATACTTGAAGTCTTTTTATAGCAGCAATCAAGTTAATTTGAACCTCTTCATTTAGATCATTCGAGCAAATCTATAAAGCGTCAAGAAGTTGGAGTTAGATGCTCATCATTATCTTGCCATGGCAACAGCAGCACATGCAAATTCTGCGGCCAGTAGCTCCTTCAAATTTCGCCGCATTTTTGATTTTTAACTGTTACTAGTTACTTATGATTAAGTATCACTTATGATCATCAGCATGGGAGAAGAAAGCTCGGGTTTTGGAATAAGAGCAGCTTTGACCTTGAGATGATCCCTGCCCGCGGCATCTTTCGACCATCCAACCTGTTCTTCCAGACCATCCCAGGAAGGAGACGGCGGAGATCAAGGATGGGAGACGTGCTAGTCAAGTTTGGATTCAAGGCTGCTCCTGGATAACATCTGGTCGCAGGGAAATGACATGGAAAAAGTGGGAATCAGAGACTGTTATGCCCACATCTTTACAGAGACCTGTCTCCAACACAATATCCAGGATCAAGCTGTTGCACTCGAGGGATGGACCGTGTTCAGAGCCGACAGAACACAGGACGAGGAGAGGTGGACTCTGTGTTTAGGTCATTGATGCTTGATGCACAAACGCTGAGTGTTTACCAGATGTCGGACTTTCAATATTAAGATGCCGACCACATTATCATCAACGTCTTGTTGCTATATATATATATATTTATATAAATAACTGTATATATGTTCTATTTTTGTGTGAGTTTATAAACTTTCATTTTGTTATGCCTCCCTGTTTTGTATAATGCCAAATAAATAACCCTGAACCTTCTAATGTGTATGATTCTGTGTGAAATTAGCCCTAGTGCCACTTTAAAGATGTAATATTAACATTCTGCATTAAAATGTCTAAAAACCACCAGACCTGTTTTAATATATTTTGAGTTGTGTGCTTACATGATCCCAAATGTTTCCAACAACGTTCATTCACAATGCTTGTTGTTTAACAATGGAGACAACAACTCCCATGATACTTCACAACAATGTCAAACTATGTCACTTGTTTTTAATTGTCTTGATTGAGAGACCACTAGTGGGAGAAAATGCATAAGATTGCATTTAATCAATTAACAATGGTTTTACATCATTTGTAAAAACATTTCTTAAAAGGTCATTCAACAGTGAGTAACATTTCAGAATATTGCTGTATGCGATTCTGTAATAAAATGCAATAAACACCAAAGCATGTTGCACTGCAGGACGCTCAACAATGATTTCACAGCAGGTGTTTTGCATTTGAATGCTGATGAAAAACACCTGTTTTGAGCTGGTGGCCTGAAAGCAAATAACACACAGTTTTCTTAACTCAAGTTCTGTTTGTCTTACTTACTTGTGTTCATGGCTTTATGTAACTGGGTTGCTGCTTCTGATCCCTGCCTTCTTATTTTGTGTCTCCTCAGTTGGAGCAGCTGTACAGGCTGAGCCTCTGCTCCAGAGAGGACTGTGTGAGGATCCTCTCCAGGTACCAGTGGAACCTGCAGCAGGCAAGCCGCTACCTGATCCGATGGTCGCGGGAAGGCTCCGGCGAGAGGGAGCGACCTACGTTTGGCACAGCACGAGTCTGAAGTGATTTTGAATGCATGGATGGTTGACTTTTACAGCATGCATCTGTTCTAACATTGACACACTCTGACGCTGGAAGCTGCCCAATACACCTCGCTGTAGGTAGAGATGGAAGGTCCAGTGCAAATGAAAGTAGAAAAATGAAAATGGTTGAATGTAAAAAAGGAAAAATTGTGTAGAAACGTGAATTTAGCAAAAAGGCTAAATGTCTGACCACTGTTTTTACATTTTGAACGAGACACTGTCCAACACATGATGTGTTTTGCAAATAGTTTTTGTATCTTAATGAAATTGTGTATATATATTGTATTAGAAAATGCTGTTTTACTGAATAAAATTGATGATCTGGTGTTGAGTTGCATTGTGGGTAATGTAGGTGCCAGGTTTTGAAAAGGAAAAAGAAGGTATACATGGTATAGAAAAACAAAAGGCACTATCTCCGGTTGTGCTGCTGCTTTATTGATTTTGGAGGTAAAGACTCTGGCAAACTGTCGGTGATTGAGTTGCATTGTGGGTAATGTATGCGTCAGGTTTTGAAAAGAAAAAATCCATTTCGCAAATATTTTGTGTCTTTAAAATGTATGACATTTAAATTCAAAGGCTAACATTGCGCTGAACGCAGGATCAGAGCTCTGTGGGCCTTTTAATTTAATTTCTATTTTAACAGGGAGGTCATGAACTCTTGTGCTGCTGAGTCATCAACCCAGTCACACCTTGGAGATACAGTATTGTGTTTGGTTAGTCATTTTCCATATTTACTTAACATTTTCTGTTGTATGCTTCATAAAGGGATATGACTTAAATCTGTGTACATTGACATACTACTGTATATATTTACACAGCAGCAGCATGCAGCGTCTCAGGTTAACTTGTATAACCAGTTGCTGAGTCACTGAAATGTTGATTTGTGTATAATAAGAACCACAGAATTACAGATTATAGGTCTAGTTTGATTTATTTCTGAGGAGCATTGAGGCGTTCATGGACATGTGTAGACATGTTCCCAAAATACCATGGATGTATTTCCCACATGTTCCCAGGAGGTGGAGGAGTTTGATCACTATGGGATCAGGAAAGAGAGGTTTAGCCTCCTTTTGTTGCATCTGTAGTACGGCATGGATATTATGTTTTTGTTAACTGAATGCAGATAAATAATGGACTCATATTGACAACAGTGAAGTCAATTAAGTGCGTATTGTATTTAAAAAGTTAAAACAGTCAGCACAAAAGAGTTTTGATGAAAGTGGATATAGGCTAATTTTCTGAGAGCCTGGATTTCCCTGTGAGGCAAAGGTCATTTTTTCCGAGTGAAACCAGATGTTCCACATTTAGCCTTTGGGTTTCCGAGGGCCTTCCCCAAAACTTTCCTGGACACTGAAGCAGAAGACAACAACACTTTAACAAATGCCTTTGTATGACAGAGGTTTTATTTCTGAACAACTACAGGGTATTTATTTGGATTCGGTAAAAAAAGTCATTCACAATCACAAGATACAAGAGTTATATAACATACTGAACATAGTATTTTTGATAGGAACACAGAAAATCCTGCAAATTAACATAAAACACACCGAACAAATATTTGCGTTAAACTGTACTGTACATCTTTTGGATTACTTTCTTTCCTTTAAAGAGGCTGGTAGTAGTATATACTGTATATGCATAGGCAACAAGACACATTTAGTTAATGACTGTAACAGAGAGCTGCAGTCTGGAACAGAGTAAACTAGTGGCAACACCCATGTGTTATGTCATGAGAACGATATAAACGAGAATGATTATTAAATACAGAACAGATTTGCATTCAATAGGTAACATTTGCAAACATTAACCTGACATTTTTATCATTCTTAAGCACAGAGCTGACAACAGATCACATTTAAGTCCATCTTACAGATAGTTCATCTGTTTCCTTAAACCTGACACTGATGGACTTCTTCAATCACTCAGGAGGTCAGACTGAGGTTCATTAACCTAAACTTCTGCTTTTCTTCTTCTACTTTTTTTCTATTCAGACTTCTCCCCCTACATTCTCTCTCTCCCATATTATCACACTGGCACATGTTCAGTGGTATCTGGAGGAATCGGGGGGGGGTGAGGTTTGGCTGCGGCGTCGGCCTCCATGGCAACCAGTAAGCCACAGGGGGAGCATGAGAGCATTTACACTGCAGCCTGTGCTACAGCTTTGTTAGATTATGTACACTCAGCCTTAAGACAGAGAGGGCTTTCGAGGAAGAGAAAGGCAGCTGAGAGGTAGAGAAAGAGCACTTTGGTAAATACTGTCAGCATGCGTCAACTCCTGTGTTCACGACTTCGGCTGAAGGACACTGAACATCCTCCTGTATTAGCATGCTAAAATTTGCTTACCAACTACTAAAGGTGCAATTTGTAAGACTTTGCTCCCTGTCAAATTCATCCCCAAAACAAATACGGAGCAGCAAATCACCAGAGTAAATGCTGCTAACTGTAGCTACCATTGGCTAGTTAGCCTAATTAGCTGTGCAGCTAGCGGTCTGGACTGGGAGCTTGGAGCACTGGGAAAGTATTAATGTTCACAACACTAGCACGGGAGCTTTGAACTGGGACAGCTGTGGCTAGCTGGTTAGCACTTAAGTAGATATCTTTGCAATGCAATACAATGTCAAAACTGTTATTTCTTCACATTCTGTTGATAATTTTAGTATTTGTTTTTTAATTTTTTCAACAATTATCTTACATATTGCACCTTTAAGAAATGTTGAATCAGGAATCAGGATGACTAAATGTTAAAGAACTTAAAGGATCACGACCAATGGGCTTGTCACTATCTTTACCATTCAGGGAAGTGGTGGACCAAGAGGACTAGCTGCTAGCATAGCTTAACAAACTAACAAAGCAATGAATACAGCCTTAACATCCAACGCAGTATTGCACTATAGCTAGATCTATTTCTTCATAAAACATGACTTATGCGTGTAATGATAATAGATAAACATTAATATGAAATGTTAATTCCAGAGTAGTATAAAGCACATTCAAACGTGTGTTGATATCCATTCATATTTCTGTGTATTGGGGTTGAAAAAGACATTAAGGGCAGGGTTGACTTTCTTTGGCAGGGATTGGCTGGAGGTATGTTCACTCACTAAAAAGTAGATAAACGTCTACAGACTGTATGGAGTGTAAGGAACATGGCAGCCGGTGTCACTCACGGGGTTTGGAGAGATTTGAAAAAACAATCCGTGGTGAAAGAGTTCATGAGTTCATTTTGGTCTATGTGTAAAAAAAGGATGGCACCATGTTGGCTGGAATCTGATGAAGGGTGGATTAGAAAAAACAAATAGAAAAACAGATTACATGAACAGAGAATGCATAACTGGAGAAAGTGCTGGCTCTCATGCTGTTGTTTTTCCTCTCTTTTTTTCTCTGTTATGAGAACACGGTGCTGCGCTGGTTGGCCTCCCCAACTTTCTCAAAGAACATGAAATCCTGCAAAGAAACAGCAAAGAAGGATATTAATGAATCCTCCTGATTAGGCAAGTAAACAACAAATAAAATGTGTGCAATTCTAAAGTGTGAAAAATAAGGGAATAAACTACGAATGTGGTCTTACAATGAGGAAGCAGGCTCCCATGAGCACAGCTTTCATCTTCACGTCCATGTCCAGCGGGAACTGGATGCCAAAGTTGTCGGTATCAGTGAAGACTTCCTTCAACAGGCCGCTCCACTGCTTGCTGATGCGGCCAATGGACTTGTCACTGTCTTTGGCCTTGAGCTGAACAGCATTGAGCACAACAACATTTATACAAAGTTTTTTACACTGTGATGTTATGGCGAGGAGAGCTGGAAACTGTTGAAAGGTGACATTTTGGAAAATAAGCTCAATTGCTTTCTTGCTGGAAGTCAGATGAAAAATTGAAACCACTTTCATGTCTGTAGGATAAAAATTAAGATACAACCAGTTAGCTAAGCTTAGCATAAAGACTGAAGTAGGGGGAAACAGCTAGCCTGGCTCTGTCTAGATAACTAAATTTGTCTACCAGCATCTCTTGAGCTCACCAATTAACATTTTATATCTGGTTTATTTCATTTAATAATGAAAGTGGTATCTTCTATAATCTTATCACCTAACTCTAACAAAATAAGTGTTTTACCCAAAATGTCTGAAGTTATTTGCTGGCTGAACCACATGACATTTATCAAAAGGAGTTGAGTTTCACACACAATGACAGCAGTCCTCTGGCCTCACCTCGAAGTTGACGTCCCCACAGCAGTTGCAGGCGAAGCAGGGCCCCTCCAGTTTCATCACAGTCTCCTTGTTTGCTCCCTGGATGGAAAACCGTGGCACGAAAGGGTGCCAGTCCTGTTTGACGTAGCCCACTGTGGTGCCGGGCGGTGCCTGGACTTCCATCTGTGGGTCAAATATTTAATTACAAACACATTCTAACATCACACAAAATTAGGAAGTTATCCCAGAGAGCTTAAAATCTGTCCTCATCCCATGACACCGATAGCTATAAATAAAACTTCACGGGGTTTGCATGTCACACATGTCACACGGAACAGCAGGAATGATAAGTGAGCCTCTGACTGCTCCATTGTGGCTCAACATAACAAAGGTAATACGTCTCACATGGCTGCTGTCTGGCCAATAAACAGAACTGCAGTATGTGAGTGCAACAGCTTGGGTTCAGGCCAATGGGAACGTACTGTAGCCAGATTACCAATGATGTGATTAAACAGAGAGGGAGAGAGAAAAGGTGGATGGCAGAGGATGGGGGGAGTCTAGGAGATAGCTGGTGTGAACAAAGGGCCATTCATGGTCCTAACAAATCCCTGCCTGAGCAGAGAGAAGCGGAGCACAAAGACATCGAAGGGCCTCTCAGTCAGCAACTCAACAGTAACACAAGACGAACTTAGAGACGACAGAAGCCTCTGAGAGCTGTGAGGCTGCAGATTTTTATGCTAATAGTTGCTCAACTCTAAATGAAAGTGGCTGGATCTGTGAAATTAGCAGCTTTAATCCTCAGCTGGAGTGAAAACCTGCACACACGTTGCCATTTCAAAATCCAAGCTGGTAGTATTGAGACATGCCATATGGTGTTGTTCTCTCGGATGGTAAAAATAGGCGGCCCACCCAGGTAAAGTCTATGTGTGGGAAACACTGCATGTGCACTGGAAGCTTCAAGTTTCCATATCACACTTGCACACATGTTGAATATTGGACCAGGATTGGTTTCCTAACTACTGGCGGTGTCACTTGTGTCACCGCCCTTTAGATTACATTTTTAATGAGCACAGAGAAAACTTACACTTTCAGTCTCTGCACATCATCTGTGTAGAAAACACAGTGAAACTCAGTAGGAGCGAGGAGAAAAACTCATTTTTGACTGAAAGGGGGGGTTTACTTTAAAAAGAGGCTTAGTAATTTCCTGCATCAGCATGGCGTTGTTGTATTTAGGAAATGTTAACTTGATATTATTCAGTGTTTGCTGTCACTCTTTTTTATTGCTTTTCATAAGACTTTAATATAGCACTTCCATTGTTTTGCTTATATGTTTCCTTTTCGTTTTGTTTTGTTCTGGGAAGCACTCTAATGACTATTTTTTCCAAAAGCACCCCTAAAAATGATGATTAATGTTGTTATGCGTTAGCCAGTAAAGCTAAACTATGAATCAGTTGCTTTACGAAGTAACAGTCAGCTCTTTTCAATCAGAAAAAATAGTTAAATATTAACACCAGTAATAATGGTTATCTTGGTAACAAAGTTTATAACACATCAGAGTGTTTGTATCACTAACTGAAGTGAGCGATTTGTCACATATTAACTATGAAACTGGTGCAGTATTGGTCTTTGTCTGGTAAATCAATGTAGTATGGTGACTCAGTGACACACATACAGACCTCTTGAAGGCAGCAGGGACACCAGCAGGAGACGCAGCGGAAAGGCCGTATGAGACGGATCACCTCCCTGTCCATGTTGTCCTTGATCTTCATGTCGAAGCTGCGCAGCGAGCCGCAGCAGTTCCTGGTGCAGCAGTCGTTCTTCTCTTTGGCCTTGTAGATCTTTTGGCCCAGACTGTTCTTTATCTCGTACTGGTTGTTGGTCTCGAAGCCGATGAATGCTGGATGGGTTAAAGGGGACGGGAGAAAGGGAAACGAGTGCAAATGATCATATAACAAAAATGTAGATAAGTAAAGAAGTCCAAGGACAGATGTCATTTTATCTACTTGATTTACATTGAGAGGTTTAAAGCTCAAGGCTGAGTCTCAACTGCTGCAGCTTACAAAGAGACAAGTGTGAATGTGAACCTGCCTACCTTCTAGGAGTTCAACTTTTTGGTGGATCAGGATCTGGTCAATCTAAAATCAAGAGAGGAACCATTGTGAGACCGAACACGAAGGGAAATTTTTTTTACTTGTTTGCAATGCAAAGCTGCTTCGTCCACTGACAATCTTGATACTGTTTGCTGTGTTTACAGTATCTGACCACGTGACCATATTTGCTGGAGAGCCATTAATAGGCCTGTCACGATAACAAATTTTGCTGGACGATAAATTGTCCTAGAAATTATTGCGATAAACGATAATATTGTCGCTTTGAGACCATTTTTCAACTAATATAATGATAATGGCATAATAATGCAACTACACCCTTTCAAAGATCAATAAACCTTTATTTCTAAAGAATATTTAACATTGGAATGTGAAAAAGACATTTTAAATATCCAAAATAAATAAAGATGGAGGCTGTGGCCAAAGCAATTGAGCCATGGCCAGCCACGGTTCCTTACTGCAGCAACAATGTTAGCACCATTGTCTGTAGTGATGCGGAGGCGTGACGGTACACGTGATGATGATGACGTATGTGTTTTTTTTCAAGGTGTTTCCCTGGTGTCCTCCTGTTAATCTAAACATGTACCAGCTGTCTGTTTATAATCATATGATGCTGTTATAATGTGTTGTAATTGAGATCCTGACACACCAAACATCCTGGAAAGTGACAAAGTTACGTTTTTCTATCATTTACATAATTACATATTCGCCATCAGTAAACTGGACGCTGTCTGACTATTTCACTCTCGGGGTTCACTAAGTTCACTGAGTCTTGTCGGGAGGGCTGACCGTCACCATGACAACAGTAACTGACCGTCGCGCGACAAACACTTGGTGAGTTAAAGTTTTTTGCCGGGGACAGACGCTGTTTTTCGGGCAGAAATGTGACGAAGAGTCGGTCAGACCGACAGGCTGACAGACACTTCTCCACGAATAACTGCGGTATTTTTTTCCTCACATAAGTTGCCAAAGACACGACCAGTTACTACGTTCCTGTTGTTTGGTCCTGTAACGTTGCTTTGTGGGACATTTATTTTTATTTTGTTGAGTGAAGGATCTGTACAGTTATCAGACACCAACACCATCAGATCGACACGCCCTCGCTCCGCGCCGCCGGCTCGGTTCGCCTCTGATACCTCCGGAGGCGCAGCGAAATTTCACCCCTCACCGCATCTGAAACGTTCACACAAAGGCGGATGCGGAGAATTGGCGCAGTATCCCCGCATGCAAACGGCTGCGTGA
The DNA here is from genome assembly GCF_040436345.1 of Pagrus major. Classification (NCBI taxonomy): domain Eukaryota; kingdom Metazoa; phylum Chordata; class Actinopteri; order Spariformes; family Sparidae; genus Pagrus; species Pagrus major. The sequence continues at coordinate 21,700,630 of NC_133224.1, read as the reverse complement.
ATGGGGCTAGTGACTGACAAGAGGGTTCTAGTGAGAGACACGAGGAAAACAAACAAGCATGCAAATGGAAATTATCGAGGCCGGCAAAATTATCGAGCTCATTTTAATTTATCGTATGATTAATTGATTTATTGATTATCGTGACAGGCCTAGCCATTAAAGCAAGTGTGTGTACACGTTTAAACAAATTCAGTTACACATATAAAGAGAGCGATGTTGGATGTGATCTTTAAAGGTTAATGGTTGTGATAACGGACTCAAACTGTTGATTTGAATGGAAAAAAATTGGACACCTTAAACTGTAAAAGCAGTTTAAGGTGTCCAATTTTTTTTTTTGTGTGATCGATTCACATTGAGAACCTTAAAGGAGTGAAAAAGCAACTAATGCAATTCAGTGTTCCCAACCCACACTAGCTTTTCAATGTAGTTTCTTATCGTTAATCACTTTAAACACGTAAGTCACTGTCAGCAGGCTGAAGGAGTGGTGCATGAATCATTCATCCGACCTCAAGATAACGACTTAAAACAGGTGGAACTGCAGTTAAAATCTCCTGCCCAATCAAGGCTACTTTTTATTTTAAGGAATGTTGAGAAACAAAGCCAGTTTTCTCTGTCCTACCTGTGTGAGGTACTCGAGTCCTGGGGGCACCCCAACAGCAACCGCAGCCGGAGCTACAGCCGGAGCCGGGGCGATCGCTCCCTGATGGCCACCGTACTCCGGTCCTGGGACTGGTCCTGGGCCCATCGGACCAGGCTGATACATGACAGGAGGTGGGCCTTGATTGTAGGCCATGTTGAAGCCAGGCGGAGGGGCTTGACTGGGGTCTGCATACCCGCCAGGAGCGGATGGGTAAGGGGCTATGGAGCCGCCGGGCTGAGCCATGGGGTAGGGAGCCTGGTTTGGATAACCTGGAAAAGTATGAGGTCAAACATCATCTCCTGCAGATTTATTCTTTTACTTGTTTGTCTCAAAACAGACAATATTCAATCTGAATTCTATAGAAGTTAATTTTAAGCATGACATCTTAGAAAAAGGATCAAACAAAAAGCAAAGTAACAGAGAAACATTTATAAAACCCCACATTTCAAACAAAAACCAAACATAACATACATTAAGAATAAACGATAATTAAAAACACATAACAAGTATTAAAAAGCCCATAAAGCTGCCTCCTCTTTTAACGTCTCACCTTTCAGTAAGACAATAAAATACTCCAGAAACAAGCATTCAGGTCATTTTCACACCACAGTGACTCGTACAGAGGAAGCCGCGATCTGTCTGTGACTGGCTGATAGCGGCTGCTCTTTGCTCGAAAGTGTGTGAGAGAGGGTGTGTGTTTACTGTGGATCATCCTACTTTTCCCTGCAGGGCCAATAAGCTACTTATTAGCTGAGCCACAGCGCCAACTGAAAGCACTCATTAGCAAGCAATAAACAGCCAATACTGCACTGTGTTTCACACTAATAGACTGTGTGGTTTTAACTTGTATTTCATGATAAATGCTCTCATTAAACTGTAAAATTACTTGATAGGGGTCCTTATTTTGGCAGGAATTCAACAGCTGAGGCTTATCTGACCAGAGCAAGCTGCACTAATCAGTACGCTTTTCAACAGGCGGTTGCTCGACATCAGCCTGAAGCTTCATATCATATCATATCATATCATAAGAAGACATTTTTTAAATATTTGAATTGATATTGTGGTTTCTGCTCATTTTTCTGTTTGAACTGCACCAATATCGGAGTCCAAAGCGAGTGGGTAATACTGGATCACTGACTCAATACACAGACATTTGAATGTAGTTTAAAAAAGAGCCACAAATAACAGGGAGGAGAAGAGCTCGCAATCTGAAAGTGGGTGTGACAGGAAAGTGCATGAGGTTGTCGGTATTTCACCAAGTGGAACGCTGACTGTCACATGTTCACTCACTAACTTCACATTTTCTGAAATGTGGTTGCACAACAGAAGACCGATTGCACACATCCACGAGTTGTTGATCTTGTATTAGCGCACCTCTCATGATTTGTCTTCTCACCTGTAATTAGCATTACACTGAAACAATCCATTGGTTTGTTGAGACAGAAAATTAATCGATGATTATTACCTGAGATCAGTCACAGCTGTTTGGACTTTGTAAAGCAAACTGAAAACTCCTATACATCTCTTCTATATGCGGGTCTGTGGCAAGTACGTGCTTGTTTTCTGTAGATGTGTCGCTTTTATTTCATGTACCAAACTCCTCTGTGTGTGTTTACTTCACATGAAATTTGATAAACAAATACATTTTCTTTGCGTTGCCTTTAACAGAAACATGGCCTCATTATCAAACACCATGCCACTGGTGTTGAGTTAACAAATATCTGCGTGCCGTGTACTGGTCTCACATTGTTTCCATAGCTGGCCAAACTGGTTTTTGTTTACATGGCAGGGCACTGCAGCAGGACCTTTAAGCAAATCAGATACACATTTTTTAAAGGTCATAGGATTATCTTCTACTGACACTCCTTCTTGATTAATGTCCATGCAAGCAAACAGTTCTGAATCTCAGCTCAAATTTGGATTAAAGCCAGAAAGCAACTGACTCCACTGCCTTCCTAAGAGTATGAGGTCAAAAAGGAGGACTTGAGTTTTTGAGCTTGCTGTTGCTCCACCTCTCTTCACATTCCTTTCTCCACTTGCAGGAAACAAAAACTCAAAAAATCTAACTAGCGCGCTTGCAGGAAAGCTGCCCTCACGTACATAGACGGACATGCCCACACAACGGTGCCTTTCACCTCCTGAACTGCTCCTTTCCAGCAGGAGGGAGGAGTGCGCTGGGCCAAAATCAGTCTTGTTTTCACTTCTGTTTTTATGCAAGCATTCTGGGTATTCATTCTCAGTTTCAACATCTTTGGGGAGGATAAAATTACTGAAGGTCACTGGAGGAATCTGGGGCAGGACAGGGTTTTGATTCACCACACAATGATGATCAGAGGAGAGGAAAGTCTAATGGAAACTTTGAGATGCAATCATTTCACAATGAAATGAAGTCAATGAGGAAGGAATGTAAAGTGTTGTATGACAGAGCACAACTCACATCACCACTCTTACATCTTATCTCTAATCTTCTGTCTAGAAGTCCAACTAAATATGTTAAAAAAAAAAGAAAGAAGAAGTTCCACTTCTCAACTTGTTGCGTTGAGCTACTTACCAGGAGCGGACATGGCGAGGAGCTGGCTGAAACTTTCCTGAGCAGGCAGTAAAAGGAGGTCACACTTCCCGGTCCACTCCCAGGGTCTCTGTGGGAAACTGGAGGAGTGAAGAGGGGAAGAGGAGCGTCACATAAACCAGAAGGGAGGGAGGGGGATTTTACTGAAACAGAGAGTGACCACAACAAAAACAGTCCAGCATCACACTTTATTCAGCTTATCAGTCACACAATCATGTTTTACTGTCTTATAGCCTTTACATGATGTGCCTGGTTTGCCTTTACAAAAGGACAAGTAAGTATATGCGTTTACCATCATATTAAATCCACAGGTCATAAGGTTGTCCTTTCTCAATAAAAAGCATGTGACACAGTGGGAGCTAAAGGGCGGCAGACATGTCTTTTGTTCCAGATGAAGCATGTTTGAGAGCTGAGGAGCACGAACCAGTGGATGTGGGTGTGCCATGTGTTAACAGAGATGGGAAGGCGGGTCATTAAGTTTTCCACTGCTGTTCTTCATCACCATTAGAAATCACTATATTAATGGGGGATTTCCGGTTTAGACAAAGCTGAAGCAAACAAATCCCTCATAAGGTCATTAAACTTTCAGTAACTTTCACAGCAAAGGCAATCTCTGCCTCACACACACACACACACACACACACACACACACACATTGTCTGGTAAAGGGCTGATAAACCCCTCACATCTTTAGTAAAACATGTAATTGACGCGTAAAATCTCACCTCTGTGGCAGCTGGGCTCCAGATAGAGAAGTGACTGAAGGTAAAAGAAGTGAAACTAGGAGACAGATATATCCACGGCCCCGAGTTGTTGTTTTTTTAAGGGTTGTTTTTTTTCACCGTCGTCTTTCTAACCTGTTCCTCGTTGCTGAGCTGCTGCCGTCACTCCTCCTCTCCTCCCAACATATCACTGATACTCTCCTCCCCTTCCAGACTCACACGACCTTCGTTATTAAGGCTTCAATGTGCAGCCACGATGCCACGCAGAGCTAAAGTTAAGGTTTACCACCCGGTTGCTATGTTTTTTTTACGTCGTTTCAACTTGTTCTGCGTCGCAGTCGTCGGCCCGCACCGTTAAAATGGAAACATGTTGTTAGTGTGTGCAGCTGCAGGAGGGAGGGGCGGCTCTGTCCAACATGGCGGCGGCGACCAGCACCAGAGGGCGCCAATCCCTCAGTAATGACGGGGCCGTTATAACGTCCGACGTGGGGTCAACTAGTAGTAGTAGTAGTAGCAATAGTTGAAGCGACTTAAATGTGCTAAAATATAATTAAAACCAAGTTAAACTAGCTAAAATAAGAAACAAATTAGCTGAAAGTGAATCAGCAGAATTTGACTGCTAGCCAAAAGGCTACATTAGCTAAATATCTTTGCTATGTAGCCTACATTGCAAACAAAACGGCATTAAATCTGATTAAAATTAGCTATGCTGAGGCTAAACTAAAGTGCTTGGACTTAATCAAATAAAAGTAAATTACATTTGTAATTAAATTAAAGTTGCATTCATCAATATTTTTGTATTACCAGTGAGTCAAATGTTGCTACTAACGTAGCCTAAAGTGGTGATTAACCAGTGGAAAATTGTCGTCTGTTTCTCGACCTTGTTAACATCTTTATTTCATTGTTTTAATATAGCACTCTAGCACATTTAACTTACAATGGGGGCAAGTAGCCTTATCCAAAACAGTCAAAGTAAACAAACAACAACAGAAAAGATAAACCTAATGTAGACAAACTGCCCAGTACAAAGTTAGCAACTAACATTAGCTGGCATGAAGGAAGTCAAACATCTGGTTGATTTAGCAGCTAACTAGCTTAAAACCTTGACTTTTTCTCTCAGAAGCTTGTCTGAGAAACAGAGCTAAAAGGATCAGTGAATATTAGACTTACATTTGTAGTGTGGCAGGACACAGGGCTCCAAACGAATGTTAATGTTGCTTATATTGTCTGCTTTATGTGTAAATAGTTAGCCTTTATGTCTTTCTAGAGTTCTTCTATCCCCCAGTGGTCAAAACGAGCTTTAATAATTAAAAGTTTATGGGATGAAATAAATCAAAATCATGATAATTATTTTTAACAAATTCACTGCATGCTGTTTTCTGGCTGTTAGACCTTTATATTTAAAGATGCACTTTGTAGTTTTGAGGAAGAAATTTTAATCAGAAGAGAAAGATCTTCATTGATTTTTCAACAAACTAAATAAACAAACTCTTTGTTTTCATGACCGTATAAACTGAATAAACAAACTGACCTTAAACACAATTTCATACTGTTTTACTTTGTTTATATTTGGCGGACCCTGCCATCTTTCTAGCTTTACACAGTGTTCTGAGAACAGCTTGTTAATTCAGTAATGAAAAAAATAAATATTTCTGAGTTTGATTTATTACCTTATTAATATTGTAGACATTACAATTCTGACTTTGTATTTCTTCTCCAAAACTACATAGTTCCCTTTTAATGAGGACGTATTGACTCGGCCATCAAACACACACAATGATGGATGATATGGGTAGATTAATCTAAGACGGCACTGCGACTGATTAACTGATCAAACACACTGCCTGGTTGGATATTATACATTTGATAAGAGGAGATTATTACTAGCTACAGCCCTTACCTCTCATTGTATATAACTTTATATAGGCTTAAAATTGACTATCTTATGAGTTTGTGTCTTGTAGTGCAGTTTTGTACTTTGAATGAAAGTATTTCCAACATCGATGAAGCATTATCATTTTATATTTTTACATTTTTTTCATGTTAATCTGGTCTAAAGTTGCTCACAGAGAAGTCTCTGCTGAGTCTATATTTGGCACCTGCTGCAATGCCTGGTACTTATAGGGCACTGGAGCGGGGCGGGGTGTGACAGAAGTTATTTAGCACACACACACACACACACACACACACACACACACACACACACACACAAACAGACACGCACAAGCAGACAACATGCACACAGACAGAGATAGATTTATCTCACAGACACACAACTTCATATTACTAAACTCTTGAGTTGCTTCAGTGACGACATTCATTTCATATTCTTTAACCACAACTGACAATATTAGTTATTATGATACTGTACTTTACTGTAGAATATTAACATACTTTTATGCTTTCTCATGATTATTGTGGCCTAATTAAGGTGTCCTCGTTTAAAGTGCAAATGTTGCACTTCATGTAATAACTGTATACGTTATATATAGTTATGAACAAGTTTCAGTATATATATCTGACCTGTGTAAGCACACAAGAACATCAGAAAAAAAGGCATTTTCTATATAGTTATTATAATTGTTCTTAATGACAGTCACTGGGTTTGAAACAACTTTGTTTCATCATCGTCATATTACAGGTGTTAACTTACATGACCATATATAGATACATTAAAAAGACAAAAAATGTTGCCCCTTTCTATCCCTCGCTTCCAAAACAAATTATCTTCACCACTTTTGTCCACAGGGGCCGCCAGAATCAACAAAAATGAAAGTTTCTTGGAGCTGCTTTAATATATCTCAAACCTGTAAATATCATACATGAAATAGTCATATGAGGGTGCAGCAGCTTTATTTTAAGTATGCGTATATTAAGTACAAACAAAATGATTTAAATATGTTCTTTAAAAACATTTCTTAATCCTTTTCTCACGAAGAGTTAGATAAGAAAATCAATACCACTCTCAGGCTTGTTCACTAAATTTGAAACAAGAGCTAGCAGCCAGTAAGCTTAGCTTAGCAAAAAAGGACGTCATTGCTCGAGGGCAAGAAACAGTACGACTCAAACCCCCCCCCTGAAAGCCCCCTTGTTTTCGGTCCATGTGCTATGCTAAGCTAACCATCTGCCGGATGTAGCTTTGTTTTTATACAGACAAAAGAGTGGTATTGTTCATCTCATATAACTCTTGGCAGCAGCTAAGTATGTTTCCTTTTGATTGTAGGCAACAACATTTTGAGTATATTACGTACAAAAACATGAACTGAAGCCCAAACCCCAAAACAAAATACAGATTGTCCCTATTTTGAAGGATTCTCCATTAAGTTTACATCTTTGAGAGTACATTTGGTCCTGTATTGCAATAAAAGAACACACACACACACACACACACCCAACCAGAGGCTCCTAATGAGGCCTGTCCCTGATAATGGAGGTAATCAGTGCAGCCTATCTGGCCTCTGCCCCTGCTGACATGCTGCCAGCCTTGCCTTGGTTTATTTATACACGCCTGATCTATCAGCACCAGCTCTATGTTTGGTGGGCCTCAGCGTCCCAAAATAGAAATAATTAGGACAGGGCGGGAAAAGAGGAAAAGTGAAAACGTGTCTGAATGTGCATAGGCTCCAAGCGGACCCCTTCGCCGCCGCCCGTCCTCTTCCAATCTCTCCATCCATCCCTGCTACACTGTCTCCTCTCTGTTTTGTTTTCTGTAGACAGAGGCAGCAGGCAGGCAGGCGGGCGGGCGGAGGAGGGGTGGAGACTGTTGTGTGTGGTCTGGATTGGGTGGCCATCCGCCGGTGAAGTCGGGCGAAGCAAAGTGATCAAGTTTTCCAGATTACCACACACACACTGGGATCCCGATACTGTTTCTGATTGTTCCATCTCTGTGCTTCTCTAAGGATTTTTATGTTTATTGTTAAGCACTGAAGGGCTTTAGATAGCATTTTATACAGTAATTAGTCATTAAAAAAAATAAATTAATGCAAAATCTACAGACAGACAAGGGTTGGAAATGACAAAATATAACTGCATATACATTTTTAATGGAATTGTAATATGTCAAGTCATTTTTGGTTCTTATTCATGCCTTAACAGTTCTGTACTGATAAAACAACATAAAATCTGCCAGTACAGTACGATTAGTATTAAGATCTGTCAAATTCTACTTATTTAAAGAGATGTGAGCGTCTTTGTCTTAAAGGAAAACTGAATAAGGCAACTTGTTGCACTAGAATGATTAAAAATGCACTGGCAGATATTATTCATTTCATTGGATAAATGACTTTAAAGCAACAATATGTACTGAATGTTATTTTGCGATTTGGCGCCCCAACAGTTTGTGTAGGGTGCAACACAACTGCAACACATCTGCCATAAATACAAATTTAGTAGCGAATGCCGACGAGAGCAATCCAGTTGAAACCAGCCTGCAAACATGAGGCTGCTCAACAATGACCTTATCTCGCTCCCATCTTCCCTCATATCGGCGGCAGGGAGAGTGAAAGAGGGCCTGAGGGTGGGACAATGTGTATGTGTATATGTCTGTACGTGTGTCGAGGCATGTTGTCAGCACTTGAATCTCTCAAGAGTCGCTGTAGAGGTTTGACTCTAATGATGACAATGGCAGGCGGCAGATGTAATTGGCATGTCTGAGGTCACAGACACACACACACACACACATACACACACACAGTGACTTAGCCTAAACAGCCCTCGATGCCAGTCCCATGATATAAACCCACCCTAGATGCAGGTCTACAAATACCCTCCGCGCTGGTCGACAGCTCAGAAGACGCAGAGTTGCAACCATCATCAGCTTTGAGGTCAGAACTCCATAAAGAAAACTGAAGATTTAAGGTAGGTGTGCGGTTCCTTCTAAAATTCACTTGCTTGTGTGTCTTGACTGTAACTGTCACTAACTCAGACTGTCTCACTCTGTTCAGATGCTGTGCTCCAGGTGTGTGCTGCCTCTCCTGGCTCTTTACATGTCGTTGGAGGAGATACCTGCTGCTGTATTGCCAAGTGCATCCAGAAACAAAAGGGTAGGTCTTTGTGGACCGTTTTAGACAGATCAAATACCTGCAGGCATTAAATCCTGTTCAGTCTATTTTATAATCGTTTCTCAATCGATTATCGTCCTCAGGAAGTCAGCTGGCTGGAGCAGGAGTTCTTCCCCCACCTGCATGATCCCTCAGACCAGAGGGACCTGTCTGTGGGTGATGCTGGGGAGATGGACAGGGATGTGGACGGGCGCCCCGCTCACTCAGAGACCTTCGTTGTCCCAACAGAGCACCTTACTGTCCAAAACAACCAGAACCAGTTCCAGTACAACCGTAAAGCCAATGAAAAGAGGTAATGAAAATCATCAGTTTTCTTTTGAAGATGGGGTACAGAGTGAATGAAGTACATGAGAGAAAAGTACATATTTCACATTTTCAGTCACCGTACATCACAGAAATCCAGTGATGGAATGTAACTAAATACATTTAATTGAGTACAATTTTGAGGTACTTGTACTGAATATTTTAGATGTTTGTAGTAGTGCATTTTTAAATGAATTTATTTTATCAATAATTGGTCCAGCACTGGTCAAGATAAACAGAAAAATGCTGAATATTAGTTCCGATAATCTACCTGCAGACCAAAAGTATGCAGTATACATACATGTAAATATATCTATGAATTACTTTTACTTGTACCTTTGATCCTTTAAGTGCATTTAGTATCAGATACTTCAAGACTTGACAAGAAGTACAACTAGTATGGGTGACTTCCCCTTTTACCAAAGTCATATTAAACACGATTTCTTTGTTTTAACTCAAGTATGACTTTAAGGCACTGTTTACAACACTGCAAAGATGAATTGTTTTGGACTGAGCCTGTCTTTCTTCTACTGATGCGTCTACAGGAGGAAGGTTGCTCCTCTGGACTCCATTGGCCGCTTTCAAATGTCCAGTTCCCGAAACCGAAAAGTGAGTAACAAGAGAAAAATACTGTCTATTGTATTCATTTTTACTCTGCATTTCTTTTGCCACTTATTTCCAAATCAATGCAGCCTGAATTACAATGACATTTATCACCTGCTCTATACACTAACATAGTGTACGAGTGCTGCAACTGTTATTTTCATTATCTATTAATCTGTCAAAATAGTGTAATAATGTTTAAATGTCATAATTTCAATAGCAGACTTGAACGTCCAGGTCTTTTCCATGACTTTAGTTTGCCATTGTAGAGTCACTGATAGCGATGGTTTAGTGTTAATAATTCCTGAAGACTTTTGTGGGTTTAAAAACTGAGCATCTTTATGTTTGTGTTACAGGATGAACCAGACGTCCAGCTGGAAGAATTCAGGGAGTGAAGATCAGCTCCAACAACTGAGCCCTTTATCTTTTTTTCTGTGCTGATGTGTATTCCATATTTATTCATTATTTAACTCACTGCCATACTAACAAGTGAGGTGCCTGTCGACCCACTCCCTCTAGTGGTCGAAGACAGAAATGTGACAAACACTGCTGTGTGCCAACATTTGATTAAATATTACATAAATGTTTTAAATGTCTTTTTTATGTGTACCGTCAATAAAAATGGTTTTAAAAACACCATCTTTCCTTTATGTTCCCAAAGACTTTTATTTTTCAAGCTACAATTAAAGAAAACAATATCAGACTGCAGAAAATATAGATTTTGCTTGGGTATTTTCTCTCTTCACTTTCACATATGTACAGTTGTCAAAGAACAGGATATGTACACAGAATTGAAGTTGTAGAGAGAGTGCAACTGCTACTGGAGACTTACCAACACACTCCCACCAACAAAAGAAAAAGCACGTGGTAAAACCAAACAACATAAAACAAATGCCACAAACCTACGCGGCATCAACTTATTTTTCTGTACACTACAACTTTGTTCTCCATGTGAGACAATCTTATGTCCATTCTCTGATGCGGGCGCATCTCTAAATCCCGCTTCTCAGAAAGCTAAGAAATAAAACAATTACAATGAAACAGAAGAACAAATATTTTACAACCATTCATAAACGAGCCTCAGAGCCACTTTGATATTGTAAAGCACTGCTGAACCATTCGTCTTACAGCAACGTTACCCCCTCGTATCAGTTTTTAACATGAAAAACTATTTTTAAAAAGAAAAAGGAAAAAAAAAAAACACACATGAAACAAAAACATTAAAAATTAACAGCTTTCAATGTAAATGTTGTTCATGGTAAATGGCTATCAATGATTACCAAGCCAGACAGGGAGAAACATTAAGCGCTCAGTCATGAAAGTACACAGCTACATGCTAAGTACAGTTTTAATCAGCCGTAGCTCATCATGTTCCAAATACCGCCGATATACGTGGCAGAAACGGTATTTGGGTTTCTATTTAAAAAAGTGCACTGCCGAAAGTGTGCAATTTGAAATGTAGCAATTTTTCGATGCAATTTCAGTATGCAAAACAGTAAATGTTAACAGATTGTATGAATTCAAAGATCACTTATTCTAAGAGGAGTGAGATCTCTACATTTCAACGTTGTGATCACCACTGACAACGGAAAATAAAATCGCAAAAATACGATCGAAAATAAAAGAGAACGAGCTGCCCACTTCATCACACGCTTCTAAACAAATAACAGTTGTTACATTTTTCATCTCTTAAGCTATAGATTTTAATGTTAATGTGTAAAACTTGCATTGACTTAAAGTTGAGAGGAAATGGCTATTGAACTGAAAATGGGACTCCTTGAGACACTAAAAGGAAATTTTTCATTGATTTGTCGATATCCTCAAAATAATTTACAAGTCAAAAAATGCACCTTCAGTTAATGAGACTATGTGTGACAATTTATGTGCACATCACCAGCACAGAATACAACATTAAAGCCAATTAATAAAGGAAATAATTAGTAACAAATAAATGATTCTCCACTGTCACTGTAGCCTTCTGTCCACTTCTTCACAGTAGCCAAAGAAAATAAAACCGTAAGAAACAAACAAACAAAAAAAAAAAAAAGTGAGGGATAAATAAGAATGGTTGTGATTGTCAAAAAGAAATCCTACAAAGTGACAATACAGTTGCCATCCAGGTGATAATTTAGGCTGTTTTGGCTGTAGGCATCAAAGAAAACAAGTGTCAAGAGGACAGCAAAAACAGGGTGGGTGCTCCTGGTGGTCCCACCCGTCCTCTTCATGTCTAAGGGTCCTTTTTGTGTCCCGACCGCCGCAAGTCCCTGCACTTGTGGCAGTAAAAGATGTCGGGAACGTTGGATTTCTTGATCTTTGCGCACGACAAGTGCACCCATATGCCGCACTGATTGCACTCGATCATCGGCCGTCCTGCGAATGGCTTCCCACAGTAACAGGTGATCAAGTCCCACGAATCGTCTCCTGTGTTGACAAAGAGAACATAGTTTTAGGATACATAGCTGATAAGTTGTCAATTGATGCATATTAAGAGTATGGATTAGACAAGTTGGTAGAAATTAGAGTTTTGGTATAAGAAGTTATAATGTCATACCTGACTCCACCATTATGTCTTCATCTGCGATCCAGGTCTCACCCTCACTGGAGCTCATCTCTGCTTCCCTCATGGACTCGTCTGCCTGCATCTTCCCCAGGCCCTGCATGCTTGGGGGGGAACCCCCGTGCGCTGCCATCTCCTCTCTCATGGGTCGTACCTCTGTATGCGTGTGCCGTGCCTCAGAGTCTGTCTCGCTTTGAGCCGCTGAACTTTTGAGCTTCTTAACTTTTGGCTGTTTTGAGTTTTTGCTGCGCTTAATGCGGGCTCTTTTCTCGCCTTCGCTGCTGCCACTGTCCGCCGCCGTCATGGCAGAACCCAGCGACAACTTTTTCAGTTTTTTGTCCTTCTTGCGCTCCGCCTTACTGCTGGCCTGGCTCTCGTACAAGGAGTCTTTAAGGCGCATCTTGTCCAGCAGCGTGCTATCAGAGTGCATGCGGCGGATATTTTTGCCCTTGTTTGCGCGAGCTTTGCGGACAAATGTGTGGATGGTGTGGATGTCTGAGCTCCCGTCTGCCCAAGTATTGCCCGTGGAGCTGCTGCCGCCACCACCTCCATCTGCCGACAACCCTGAACTGTGTGCAGAGCTGGATGATGTTGGGGACCATGAACTTTCCTACAAGACAAACAGAAATAAATGTTGGCGTTTCTTCACAACTTGAGCAAGGCATTCTTCATATCCACAGTGACATTAATGGCAGCTTACCTCTTTTGGACTGGGGATGTAGCCAGCATATGCCAGGACAAAGCTGCAGAACTTGTTGAAGTCCTCTACAGTCCTCTTTTTCCTCTCTGGGGGCTGCAGAAAAGAAAACACAGCCTTTGTGTTAGAAAGTGAAGCTAATCCAAACATGATCTAACAACAGAAAGCTGCTGAATGGACTAGTATTCAAAGTAACATTACAAAGTACTCACCAGAGGTTCCGTTTTACACGTCAACAGTGAATCTGGTGGAAGAAAAGAGAAACAATTGTGTGAATAACCAGTGAAGAAGTCTTGATTCGTTTGTCATGTTCAAGCAAACAGCTTATAGACAGAATGTGCAAGCACACTGTTGCCTTGGTGTGATGTGACACATGTGGACTAAGGCTAGCATTAGCTTGCTAACACGGCTCTATAACTTAATCGGGGATATTAGTGATGAGCACACTGAGCTTATCAAGAGCCGTGTTTGTTGGCGGTACATCACAATAACCGATACAGTTCACTGATAACCGTTTAAGTGGACTACAAGCGAGTCGGTCATCGGATGTTAACGCGAGTTGGCTGCATACAACCGCAACCGGTGTCACTTGGTCACCATCTGAACTTTAGAAAGTCAGGTTATTTCGTTATCAGCCATTAATAATAGTTTATCGATTGAATCGACGTGTAAACAGTGTATTGCTGCTCTAAACGCGTAGCCAATACAGCTCGGTCTGCTGTGTGCCAAGCTTCAAACTTATCGTTTTGTATTGTCTTGGAGCTACCTGCTAACGTTAGCTGACATTTAGAGAGGCTAACATAACACGATACGCCGTCTGAAGCGATAACGGCGAGGGTTTCAACTAGTATGTGTTCAATAATGCCTGATATTTGACGACTTGCATTTAAAACTTGACACTGCTGACGGCGCCGATCCATTCCTTTAAGAGTTAACTTGTGCTATCAGTCACTTGGTCAGCTAGCTAATCACGCTAGCTTTCTTGAAATGGAAGTAGGGGGCTCATTAGCCAAGTTAGCTTGGCGTTAGCAAGGTGTAACATCAAATCGGCCGTGTTATCTGCATTAAAGTTTGAGCTCAGGTTAAAAATATTGTTTTCAGCGGCTGACAAGTGAGCTAATTTAACTTACGTTAGTGTGTTTTCAGTCTGGTGGGAGGGTAGCGTTAGCGTTGCAGCTATTAGCTATTAACATTAGCGTTAAGCTAGATCGGCGCGTTAAGTAACAAGTAACTGTTAACTACGTTAACATTACGTTAGCTAAATAAATCGCAACAATGCATAACATATATTTACTTTAACACAACTTTCATGGCATTTTGACTGCAAAATATCAAGTTTGCCCATCACAAGTCGTGTTGTTAATACAGCATACGCAACCAAACGTAACATTAGCGCTACGGGTTAGGCATCTTAATGTCCGCCAAACACGGCAGATTGCAACGGCGAACAGATTACCATCACACGGGGACAGTTTGTCTAATAGCTCGCAGCTGATGCTGGTGAAACATACCTTGGTGCTCAGACATTATGTCAAGCATTGTCGCCTCACCGACAAGGCCTCGATCCAAGAAACAGAAGCAGCAGGCGAGCTAGCCGGAGTAGCGGCCGTCGCGCTGTGCCTTTCCCCGGCGTGGCTGCACCTTACCGCCGGGTAAGCAGCCCAAGGGCGCGGGAGACCCAAACAGTCTCTCCGTGAAAACGCTCCGCTGCGGGTCGAGGTTGAATTATTTCCTCGCGGGGGATCCGTTACCACAGCTAACGTTGACGTACCAGCAGCAACCCGCCTCTGAAGCGTCGCCACACTAACGATATTAGCAGGACAAAATACTAATTCCTCTGTCGATTAACGTCCACCACTTATAGCTCCTTTTTCTTCGTCACTGCATTTATATAACAATCGGTCTCGAAATGCGACAGAACTGCAAAAACTCCTTAGATCAACGCGAGTGCTAGTAAATGTCGCTCCATTATGGGAACTTCTCCGATGAAGTTTTTTTCGTTTCTTCGCTGTGTGAACACAAAACGCCTGGAGTTTTGACTTTATTCCGCACGGTCTTCTCCGTCCGTGCGCGGCAGAAACCTCTTGAGGCTGCCAGCGCAATGTTTCCTGTGGGGTGTGCTGGGTAACGTAGTTTACCGTGAGGCCATTCACCCAGTCGCAGCACGTTCTGAACTACATTTCCCACATATACTTAAATATCGAAGTGACGGGAATTCTGGGAAATGATGTTTTTGAATATGTACAGCCTAAACATGCTACCTAGCGATGCATGCTGCACTTGAATACGGCAGGGGAAGTTTAATTTTCTGTGAAATGTATGTCTCTGCGACTGTAGGTGCTCGTCATTTTGAACTTTGAGAGATGTCGTTCTTCTGCCGTTAAATTACCGAGTTTCCCGCATTTTTATTCCGGTATTCACGTTTAAAAAGGACGTAAATCAGTAGCATGTTAGCTAGCTTTAGCTACAGTTTACTCACAGTGTACCATGTTGACTGAATTATTGCAAGGCACTGATGCTGGAGGGTTTCTTTTAATACAAGGTAAATGCTTTAAATGTTTTATTATTTAAGTATAAATTGCGAACAATGACACAGCTGTCTATGTGAAGCGAAGTAATGGCATACAGTAAAGTCGTGTAATGTATTCTTGCATTGGTAGATTCTGCTAGTTACTGTGGTCGACACCTCCTGAAGAGCTTCATCAATGCTGCCCTGAACAGGTATTAAAAGAGATATGTCTGGTGACTGTTTTGTTATATGTACTCTCATTTAGTAATGTCTCTTAGTAAGTAAAAAAACAAAATGTGTCCATGTTAGGGAGGAGGTTGTCCATGTCCTTGGCTTTGAGGTGAGTGAAGAAGAGCTGAAAGATGGATTTAAAGGATCACCCATTCAGAGGTAAAGTAACGTTATTGTTTAAGCATTTAGTCCATCAAGAGAAAGTTATAAACCGCCCACTTTGATATTGGTTAATAATTCAAGTCATTTATCAAGCGAAATCAACAGGTTTCAAGTGTTCCAGTGTGAGAATGTGTTGCTTTTCCTTGTTTTGTTCTTACTAATTTGAATTCTGTGGCTTAATTAAGACATCAGAATATTTGATCTTTAATTCTCAAAAGATGTGACTGCTATTTTTCCTGACATTTTATCATTAATCACATAAGCAAAAAAACAATCACCAGATAACTGTATAGCCAAAATAATAAGTTGCTAAAGCCATTTTTATTAGGCAGTTTATTAAACCTATAACCAAAATATCCAATATTCATCTTTTTTCCACTTCAGGCTACACTTTCACAATGCCTATACAGACCCGATCGGCTGGACTGATAACCCAGCCTTCACAGTTCACCAGTTTAATTTGGAGGAACTTACACATCGAATCAAGCAAATATCACACTCCAAGCCAGTGACCTTAGTGATCGACTCCCTGTCATGGATTCTGAGACACCAGAGACCTCCTGCGGTCTGCAAGACTCTGCAACAACTTAGAAAAGGTGAGAAATTATCTTATGTCTTGTGTGTTGGTGCAGTGTCACAAGTTTTTTTTGGTGGTGTTGAGTAGTACAAGTATTTCTGAAAAGCTGCACTATTTTTTGTCATACAAACTATCTTGGCTGAGATATTTTAAAGTTTAACGTTAAGGCTATGCAGTAATTCCACTATTTGAGGGTATTTTTCTGTGTTTTCATTAGGGGGAGCTGTGAGAGCTATTATAGGTCTGCTCCATGCAGATATGCATCAGAGGGGTACTGTGGGAAGTGTATGCCACTTGGCTACTTCTGTCATCACGGTAGCACCTGGGATGAAGGGAGAAGAAGCAGTGGCCAAGATAACAAAGCGCTCAAAATCAGGGAAAGTTATGCAAGATGTAAGTAGTGTATCCTTTGGGATGATGGTTATGTTCCTACACTGACACAAATTGTTGATAACTTTGTTTTTTTGTCCTTAGGAGGAGATTTTCAGCATGAAAGAGGATCTTACAGTCATAGTGCAAAGCAGGCCCAGTCATGTTGGAGCCAGACAGAATGACGCAGAGGAACAGGAGGTGCAATACGACTAACAAACGCTTAATACATTCACACCATAAAAAGATGGGGCTCAGATAGAGCAGGGCTGAAAGTGTCATTTTTGTGTTTCTATAGACGGACCCAACAGCCAACTTGACCTTCAATCTTCGACTGTCTAATACAGAGCGTGAGGCCAAAGAAAAACTGGCACTTCCCTTTGTCTTCAGCAAAGAGAAGTAAGAAATTATATTCTTAAGTTTCAACTTTTTTTCAGTGATTACATTCAATATTCTCTCAAAACCTTTTCTCCTACAGGAAGACAGCTCTGCTCCACTCAGGCCCAGGTTCAGGACGAATTCTGTATGAGCCTGATGCCAACGACGACTATGACCAGGAAGACCCTGATGATGATCTCGATGTGTAGTGTTAGGATATACAACCCACTGAATATAGTAGTTTTCAAAGCTTTATCAACATCTATTAGAGCTATACAGATAAAATGCACCATATTTCTGTAAAAATCTGTATAATGTTTATTAAATGGTTTTATCCATAGTTTTCTCCTTGTATTTTGATCGCCTTCATCTTTTTAAATGTTTTTTTTTCTTATTGAATAAAATGATGCCTTTATCTGACTGTTGTGTTATACTACACTGCATTTTCATAAAATTTCATATTGTACACGTAATGTACAAACTCATGTCCTTGCCACTGCACTCAAGTGAGTCATTTTTCAACAGTCTGACGCTTTACATGATGATTTATTGCAGTTGTTCGGGTGTTGCTCCTTTCTTGTAAAATACTGGGTGCTTTTACATTTTTACAGAGCCTCTAACAATCCTACAGAACATGAAAGAATCTGAGAGGGAAAAATAGGATTATAACCACTCTAAAGTAAATAGAGACCCTCTGAACCATGATTTGAAGGCATGAGATGATTGTACATAAACTAATTTTACTGTAGATTGTTGATACATTTGGATTTCTTAGTGGGTTTCTATTTCCCATTATTATTAACATTTCTTAATCATAAGTGCTATTTGCATGACTGTCAAAGGAGACTATTAGTCTCCTAAGATACTGAAGTAATTAAATAGGTGTAGTAAACTTTGCATTAACTGACAGTTGGCTAACCCATGCGCCCTTGCCCCTGCCAAATATTATAAAAAGTATTCACCCACACCCATTGAAATTTTCATATGGTATTGTTTTACAACTATGAATCACTGTGGCATTATGAGGTTTATCCACACCAGCCAAGCTACCATCAGAAAGACAGCAACACTATATAAACACACACGTCTTACCAGAAGTAACGTGGTGTTACACAGCAGAACAAGAGAGCAGCGGAGACATTTCTGAGAAAGCTGAGACTGATTATTAAACTAGTTAATTTGATCAGACTTTCCTCAGGCTAACAGTCTCGCTCGTCCACGTCTGTTTATTTTCTTTCCACGTGGACGTGCTGCGCGCAACCACAGGATTCCTCGCGGAAGTGACGGCAAGGCGGCGATGGCGGCTCGCAGTTTCATTCCGGATTTCCACTGGACTACAAACCGAATCTAACGGAGCCGGTTAGACTTTTGGGAACTTTTGTAAATCTGTCTCTCTTCGGACGCCGCACAGAGTGAAGTCACGTTGAAGCGGTGCTTGACAACGAGCGGCCCCAAAGGTTTTTTGGGGTATTTTTGTCCTAGGTTCAAGGTGGTCACCCTGTCGAGCTAGCGGTAGCTTGGTGGCTACTAGCTAACGTTAGTTGGTACACAGCTAGCTCCTGAGCTAGCTTGTCAACGAGCTGCGTGCTAAGGTCCATACAGCAGCAGTCGTCGTGCAGCAGCTTTTCTTTTGACCACGTCCACGTTTGTCTCTCACAGTTACAATGAAAATGTACTCTATTTAACGTTAATTGTGCCACAAGTGTGCAGAGCGAGGTACTCACACGTTTGCTTGGCCTCTTGTTAATTTGAATTGCTAGTTTGGCGGCTGTGGCTAAAGACGGATTTTGACTATCACTAGCAAGCAAGTTCCTTCAGTAATTGTCCCAACAACTTCGGGCAGAAGCGTGTTTGCAACTGAGAATTGAAGTTGACTTGCTGTGGGGTCTTTGCGTGCTCATCAACATGCTGAAGACCCGGCAATGTTTACTTGGCATCCGCACTTTTCTCGGCGTAACGTCGAGAATATGGGGCTTCATCATGTACATCCTCAGGAAGCACCTACGAACGGTGAGAATGGGTTTGTGAAATATGTGGCAGTTGATGCTGTTGTGTTTCTGTGACACGTGAGCAAAATGATTACCTTGCTGTCTTTTCCAAGTGCTTTAACATTATTTTTTCAGATCACGTCGACCTGTATGGATGCTCAGCTGGCTCCCACAGAGCTGGATTACCTGTATTTCTCACCTGTGCATCCATTTACCCCAAATAATCTGTGAATATGTGGTCAAATCCCACTGTCTGTGAGCCCCAACCTCTCATTTAGACTCAATAATACCAGTGTCAGATTTATTGCTTTATCATTCAGCACAAAACTCTGCTTAAAAGAATATATTAAATGGCGTAAACATTTATAAATCAAGAAGTGTAGAAAGTGGACACAGGACTGATGTGGATGAGAAAGTAATATACACTTTTCTCACAGCATCCAAGGTAAGGTCTTAAATTAGTTAACAGTTTGAAACCAAAGAATGATCAAGTTGATATTAAAATAATATAAAAACAGAGAAAACCAGTACATCCTCACATTTGTGAAGCTTAAACCACAGAACGTTTGATATATTGACTTCAACAATGAATCGGCCATCTAAATTGTACGTTTCGGTTGGTCACGTAATGGATTAGACTGTTTTCGGCTCTTTAATAGTGTATCTGGGTGTCTGTTCTTGTGCGATGAGATAGTGTGAATGAATGGCTCATTCAGCTCCAGTGCAAAGAGGAAAACCTTCCACATCCCAGCACAAAATTTGCAGAGCAGCCAACACAAGCCTTCAGGTCACCTTCAATTGCTTTGAAATGCCTCCACAATAAACATGGCATTTAACGTGACAGAGGCCACCTGCTTGTAACTCACACACACACACACAGGTGTTGTCGGGTCGTTAATAGACGCGCACATGTGGTGTAATATGAGTGGACTTCGACACGAGCTCGGTATCAAGCCGACAAAGCTTGGAGGACTGCCCCGTGTGGTGTAATCATCTCGCTGTTCGAGGTTTGTCTGCAGTTTATTGTGTGGCAGCAACACTTGCGGGTTGTCAACAGGCCCTGAGAGTGAGTAGTCCAGTCCATGTTATGGCTGAAGTGAGAGGGATTATGTCAGCACAGAGAGCGCACTGTTCTCGCTCCCTCCCTCTGTTTCTCTCATTTTCACTCAGTTTAGCGCTGCTGTTTACTTTATGCGATGCACTAAGACAGTGTCATGAACCACAGACCCCAAATGCAGCAAGCAATGTAACACAGGTGATCCTGTAGATGGAAACCAGGTAGACCGTGATAGGTGAGTTGATGAGAACCATTCAAGGATGTGGAGACTTAACCCACACAATAGTAGAGTTAAAACTATAATTAATACACATTTTGGGCTCAAGGTGTTTATGTTCGAGAAGACCACATTGCATAAAGTGACCCGACTGAAAGCATTGGACCAATAAAAGCTCAATTGGATTATGACCATTATAGTAGGACCAGGACATAATCCTATTCACGCTGCTACTCTGTGTCAACAGATGACGAGATGATTGTTTATTAATCTTACCGGTGACAACAATGTTGCATAACGGTTCTACTTATTATCTCTCACATGAGTTTCTCTTTTATGATATATGCCAAGGGAACACTATGGGCAGTAGCCTTCTGTGATGCCAGTCCAAGTAGTACTGGATGGTGCATGAGCTTACAGGAACAAGAACATCAGAACATTAGAACATTAGTGGTATTCTTAAGACTGCAAGGATTGTAATTAGCAATTAATCATGAACGTAAAGATTGTCTGGTTTCAGCTTCTCAATAATGAAAATCTGCTGGTTGTCTTAATCCTCTATGACCGTAAACTTAATATCTTTGGGTATTGTGCTATTGGTTGGCCAAAAAGAGGCCGTTTCAATCCAGCATTTTCTCTAGGTTTGTGGAAGACTTAGGTGATCTTATTTGGCGAGAGGATTGAGGGTCATCCCTCAAGAAAATTACTAAGTTTCACATCATTTTGGACCATTGTAGATATAATATCTATGCACAAAAAGTTGGAAAAGCTAGACAAGATGATAAATAAGTAACACCCAAAAAGCTGAAAGACAAAACTTGCTGAAGAAGTCCATTTGGGGCCAACTACAACCATCATATCTGGGAAAAGTCATTTAGTAAATTTTGAATGCTCTTTACATTGATTTTACATTCATCTGGCTTTGGCCATGCCCAAAATGACTTGGGTGCTGTGCCTTAACTTTACAGTAGTAAGGAGAACCCTGCAATATGTTAATGAAACTGAAATAATTAGTTGGTTGCAGATTATAGTTTAGTTGAAGTCATTCACAAAGTACATTTGCCAGTATCCTGATTTCAGCTAGCTGCTTTTCTAACTCACTTATTAAAGATGAAAGATTTTGAGTTATTGTCCGGCTGAGAGAGCATCATTAATTGAAAAGTTAAATGCAGCCCTGGCATGGTGGCAAAGGACTATGTCTGAGTCTGCTGGCCCAGGGTCCAGATGGACGCTCTTGGAGGTGCAGAGAGCTAAGTCGAGGGTTGAGGTCCCCCCGTGGTGCCCAGCAGCTGCTGGCACCAATAGGCTTCCCCCGAGCTTCCTCTGCCAGGCAGCAGTGGG
This sequence comes from Pagrus major, assembly GCF_040436345.1. Classification (NCBI taxonomy): domain Eukaryota; kingdom Metazoa; phylum Chordata; class Actinopteri; order Spariformes; family Sparidae; genus Pagrus; species Pagrus major. The sequence continues at coordinate 21,678,650 of NC_133224.1, read as the reverse complement.
AGGGCACACAGAGGGAGGCCCTGTCCGAGGTTTAGGTACCAAGCAGCCCAGGCTCAGTCAAAGTCACCCTGCAGGTCTCCCTTTCTATGTGTGCCCCATGCTCGGCTGACACCCACCGACAGCTGGGGGGATAAAAATAGCCCTGTGAAGAAAAGTGCAGAGCCCCTGGGCAAGAGAGGCACTGGAAAGGATCCTCTCTGTAGTCACTCTGACCAGAGGAGAGCAAGGAAGTTAGAGAGGAGGAGACGTGGGGGGGCACGGTTAAGAGCATTGGTGTCCTCCTCCGCTATTCTACTGCTCAATCTCTAATGTAAAGCAAAATAAGGGAGGTGATTCCCCAAGTATTGTGTCATCTAAAGGCTCAAATATACGTTTTAGGATTTTATGACTTTCATGGAGATATTCGCATTACATCTGATCTAAATCATCCTTAGCTCATTTAAGTTTCCACTGTGATGCTTTTTTTCAAATTGGATTATGGATTGCAGTAACTGAGATGACGTAAAGCCACTTTTCTTAATGCCCTGAAGGTTTCCCAAAACACTATAAATGGCCTGTGTAAAATCACACAGATGTTATGTCCTTGGAAATGAAGACAACTCTTTTAGAGTGCAGTAGGAAATGAAAAGACTGAACTAAAACACACATTTGAAACCTATCCACGGTGTAGTTATCTCATTATGGCTCAGTATATTGTATATGGTTTGTATGATTTGTTAAGGATTGACTGACTGTTTTATTTGCTGTGTTCATTTGCAGATAATCCAGTATCAGACGGTGCGATACGACACTTTGCCTCTGTCGCCTATCTCCAGAAACAGACTCAGTGAGTACATGATTGTTTTCATGATACGACTACTCGGCTACATTTTTGGGGTCCTTGTGTCAAGAACTGTTTAACAAAGTTGGAAAAAGTATTGTAAAAACTACACTCTACCTCGTTGCATTTACTTTTATGTGACACTAGCTAGAGTAGAGACACTATCGCAGTCGCAACATATTTGCAATGTGGAAATTTAAGTCGAGGTCAAACCAGTCTATCAAGTAAGAAGGGATTATGCAGAAAAGAACTGAAAGTTATCAGCAACATAACAACACACACTCGTGCACAGACACACAACTTGACCCCTTTCTCAGGACACAAGTATTTATTTTCAGACGAACCCCACAGAAAACCTCCTATTTAACTTTAAACTTGTGTGTCATAGCTAACTACAGTTAGCCTTTCATTTCTGTCTGAATTGTGTCAGTAAACTTGTTTGGCTACATTGGTAGGAAACTGTTTTTAAATAGCTTACCAACAAAGAATGGTTTTGCATGTCAGGCATTCAGCTGAAGTTTTCTTACATTCTTAGATCATAGACTCTATTCATATGGCAGCTATTTTCCTCTGACGTCATGCTAATGATGGGAAGCCAAAATGCTGTAATGATGTCATGCGTTGTATAAAGTTGTATAAATACAGGGAATCTGACAAATTGTTGTCACCGCTTCCTAGTTGATCAGCAACTGAAAAGATGGATAGTGAAAATGTAGAGCAACATCAGGCCATATTTTAAGGTAAACACATTTGATAACCCACTAGCTAACATTAATATTCAACCACTTCCTGATTAACATTATCGTTTGATTATGTCCTGTGCGTTGCAGTTCCAGCCCAGGTTTAAATACACGTTTTAGGATTAGTTTAAACCTTTCCTATCCTGTCGTGTAGCACTATCAAGGAAGTGGTTGACTGTTAACGTTAGCTGTTGTCTAACAGAAGCTAACAGGTATCAAATGTGTAATTTTACCTTGTAATATGGCCCGGTTTCCTTCTGGATTTTCACGTACCTGGACCACAGCAGTACAACATTTAAGCTTCTCAGTGTGTGTGAGTGAGTGTGATCTCAGAGGAAATGACCGATGTGAGAATATAGTATGTTACAATTTAAAGCCAATCATAGAATAAGAGTAGGAAGTGGTTTTGCAGACTGTATACATGAATTCACCCTGGACAACATCAGTACTTCAAAGGAAATTAAGTCTGTTGCGCAGCTATAAATATGACGGGTGAAACTAAAACAGTGTAAAATACAGAGAATGGTAGTAACGATACTTCAATGTAAATAATATTTGACATATAAAGTTACACTGCACACAAAGAATTTACTAATAAGGAGGAAGCATACATACTGTGTTTCTCATGACCTGTAACCAGAATGCTAAAATTAAAAGACTGCCTAATTTGGTTAGCCACTGTGCTAGTTAAACAGCTATTGTCGCTATGAAGCGTTTGAGTAAACCAGTGAATTATGGTAGCAGTTAAATATCAGAACACAGTGGCATGGGCTTCCTGCCCCGACTCTACAGTGATGAGATGTGTTGCTGGTGTGGAGGCAGAGAGGAAATGCTAGATGTTGCAGGCAGCACCTACAGGAGCATGGACTGGTGTGTGCGCTCTGAATAAGCTTCCCTTCTGCCTGCACAGAGCTCATTCAAAAGAACACTCTTGACTTAGAGGAAGGATTGCATTTCAGTTCCACTTGACTCGTCTCTACACTGACCTCAGCTGTAGGCCCAGGTCCAGTCTCGGAGAATGAATGATTCCTTTACATTCATGGCTGCTTATAGTGACTTTTAAACTGTGGTCGTTCAATGTGTGCATCACATTGCTCTCACGTATGTAAAAGAATAACCTCAGCAGAAAATGATCTAAGGACGTGGTATTCACATTTCCTGGAAGTCCTTGTGGCTCAAAGAATTCTCTTGAATGCTGCGTATTATAATGCTGGATGTGCCAGCATTACGTAAGCCTATGATATCCACTTAGTCAAGCTTTCTCCCAATCATAATCCAACAATTATTAATGTAGTAATAGAAGAATCTTTTAAGAAAGCCCACTCAAATGTACTACAAGGACATTTTAACTGGTTATGAAACATTCTCAGTTTAACACTGATGCCTCTAAATGACCTACATATGCAAACGAGGCCATCAGCGAGAAGATTGGCTATTGCTATATAGTTATGCTTAATGCCTGCCACTGGGTCGTACTCCGAAAATATAACCTATTTTTTATGGCAGAGTGCTGAGAATGAATTACAGAGTCTCACAGCCTGAGGAAAGTAGCTGCTCTGTACTCTGGTTGTATGGCAGCGGATACTTCTGTATTTTAAATAGTTTTATTGGATCAGGACGTCGCATTCAGATCAAGATCTCTTTCAAGTGAGAGTTGAGTACAGAATAAAAAAATCAAATCAAGATCTTTGACACAAGGTGAGGGAAACATAACCGCTTTTGTCCTCAGGGGCTGCCAGAATCAACAAAAAGTAATCAGCTCCTTAGCTTAGTTAGCCTTTAGTTTCATGAGAAGTACAATATACTAGCAATATGGGCACTTTGGTGATTCCAAGCTGTCACAGGGTTTTCCAATTGCTCTCAGTAAATGTGTCTACATGTATCTTAGTGGCTGGATTTGTTGAAGTCATATAAGCGAGAAATCAGGTAAAAGTTAGAGGTGCCCCACTTCGCCAGCTAGATATCTCCTGTTGAAAGTCAGTTTGTGTTTATATATGTACGCATCAATGAGCATTTTACATGTGCACTTGTGCGTGACAAAGACTGAAGACCGTGAAAGAACCACACCAGTGATAAGCTATGAGCTATGTCTCCTCTTGTAATAAATAACCATGTTACACAGTGCATGTAAAGGTTGTGCACTTGCCTGTGCAGCCTCATTTCTGCCAGTGGTTTCTTGTGTGCATGTACATGTACAGTGTGTCACACATGTCCATATTTTATGATAAACTCCAGATGCAGTAAAGAGGAAGATTCTGGTTCTGGACCTGGACGAGACGCTGATCCACTCTCACCATGACGGGGTCCTCAGACCCACAGTGAGACCTGGCACGCCGCCAGACTTCATCCTCAAAGTACGAGCATTCAGACACATAAACGTGTTTGAGCACACATTCGTTCAAGCCTAAACACTGCCTATCTGCATGAATGGAGTTCTGATGTTTGTTTCTCTTTGCAGGTCGTCATTGACAAGCATCCAGTCAGATTCTTCGTACATAAAAGGCCACATGTTGACTTCTTTTTAGAAGTGGTGAGTGTCAGTCTGTGATCAGGGTTGTGTGTTTTGAATCCTGGATTAACATGGAGGGGAACAGTAAAGTACATTGCTCAGATCAGCTTGTATCCTGTTTGTCATATTTGTCATCGCTTTCCATTGTACTGCACTCTGACACAGCTTGATGTCATAAATCTGTATTTGTTTTGGATAATGATCCTTCGAGACTCACTCTGAATTGTGTACTTATATATTGTGTGCTCTATACTCTGTGTGTGTACACAGGTGAGCCAGTGGTATGAGCTTGTGGTTTTCACAGCCAGTATGGAGATCTACGGCTCAGCAGTGGCAGACAAGCTGGACAACAACAGGAACATCCTGAAACGCAGATACTACAGACAGGTACCATTCTAACTGTATTTAAACACTGTGTTTTCAAGATGATGTTGATTATTCTCTCCCCTTTTTGATTGACTTGGTGACATTTGTGTTTTTGTTTCTTTTTCCAGCATTGTACATTGGATCTAGGTAGTTATATTAAAGACCTGTCTGTAGTACATGATGACCTGTCCAGTATTGTGATCCTGGACAACTCGCCTGGTGCTTATCGTAGCCATCCAGGTAAGACTCAAACATTTCACACTCATGACCAAAGAAAATACTGGCAAGATACATTTGAAATATTTTATATATCTGAGATTCAGTATTTGTAGGAGTTCATGTATTACACCATTAATCGAAATGTGAAAAACACACAATATGGCCAAGTGCAAAATGTTTTGTATCTGTCAGCATAACATTACAAATGTCAGCGTTTCCCAAACTTGAGTCGTTGCTTTTTCTTCAGAGCACAAGCTTTGTCAGTGTCGAACACAGGTGTAATGAATCGGCTAATTAGCTGCTGGTCGCAGTAATAGTTCCGGCAAATCTTCATTAGCATTATTAGTTCCACCTGTGCTTGTTCTGCAGTGCCACTTCAATGTGTCTGCTTTGATTTAGAGCTGCAAAGATCAATCGCCAAGTTGTCAACTGTTAAATTAATCTCCGACTGTTTTCACAATCAATAATTGGTTTGAGTTGTGAGGGGGAAAAAAGTCTAAATTCTCTGATTCTAGCTTATAAAAAGTGAACATTTTCTGGTTTCTTAGCTCCTATGAATGTTAACTTAATATCTTTGGGTTGTGTTCAAAACAAGACATTGAAGAAGTTCACCTTGGGCTTTTGGAAGCACTGATTTTCAACATTTTCTAACGCTTTATAGACCAAACAACTAATTGATTAATCACAAAAAATAATCAACAGATGAATAGACAATGAACATAACTGTTTTTGCAGCCCTCTTTTGATTCTGATTCATTCAGAAATTCTGAAAACATGTTTGTTTTCTTTTTTTCCCAAGGGCAGTATGAATCAAAACGTTTGGGAACCATTGACTCATGTTTATTTTACCTCTCAATTTGAAGTAATGTAAAATCATACAGTCAGCTTCTGGCTTCTTCATCTCTTTAACAGTATTGCCCATACTGCATATAAGCAACAGGAACAACCTAAAAATATAATGGGTCCCCTATTTTTAGGTGCTTTGTTGTTTTTTCTTTGTACATTTTTGTGACGTCACAAGGTCAGCATCGAGCTTCGAGTTATAGCTTCAATGTATTCAGGTTGAGTTGTATATTCAGCTGCTCATTTCCTGTGTACATTTCTCTTTAACATATAAGATCAAATGATGCACATCGATCTTGTGACGAGGCAGGGAGAAGACAAATAACCGAGCTGTTGTTCTCACTACAAGGCCTGTATTGTAAATGCTGGAACACTACATTAAATCTGCAGCTCCTCTAACGCTCAGTGGCCTCTTTAACACAGCAGCATAAAATCACAACCATGTCCATTTCTCTGATGCAACTGACTGGCTGTTTTTTTTTTTTTCTTGCCCTCCAGACAATGCAATACCCATCAAGTCCTGGTTCAGCGACCCTAGTGACACAGCACTTCTTAACTTGCTGCCTATGCTGGATGCACTAAGGTAAAAGGGATAATAAAGTTGGACTGAAAGCAAATGGACAATGCAAACGCTTTAACTCTTGTGCATACAGTCTGTATTCAAATCGGAGTGTGGTCATTTAAGAGACGCAAGCAAATGGCTGCAACTGCTCTTAATGATTTTAGTTCAGAGTCCAATTTGGCTACAGTTAGCATTGACTGCAGGAAACTCCTTATTGACATTATTCTGAATATTTAAATACAACTGTTGAGTAAATTGTCGCTAATGCTAAAATCACGATGTCCCATCTACATTACCTGAAACGTTGCCTGTCTTGCATGCTTCAACCACAGTGCATCTTTAAGGTTATTTTGGGGCACATTTTGATTAAAAGCTGCTTCTAGATGTTTTTGCAAATAGTTAATTATTTTGGGGAAATTGGCTCATTTGCTTTCTTCCTAAGGCTGAAATCAATCTTGTCATCTCATTCTCGGAAAGAAAGCAAATGCCCTCATTTCATGTTGAACTATTCCTTTAATGGCTAAGATGGTGAAAACATTCAATGTCAAATAATCTAACTGCCTCTCTTTGTCCTAGGTTCACTGCTGATGTCCGCTCCGTCCTCAGTCGAAACCTCCACCAGCACCGGCTCTGGTGATTGGCTGAATCGAGAGGGGGCGGGGCTTGTTGACCAGCCTCTTCCTCTCTTGCCGGCTTCCATCCTGCCCCTCCGTTCCCACACAGACGACCCACCAGCCCTCTCTGAGCCTCTCAGACGTGTGCTGAGGAGATGAGGGTTGGGGTGACCGTCTAATACGGGATGAACAGTACGGGACCACCAGAGCCCAAAACTACTGAGGAGGGACGGGGGAGCCACCTTGTTTTTTTCTTCTTTTTTTTTTTCTTCTTGATTCTTTATTTGTATTTTTTTTCCAAAACAAAACGGAGCCTCTCTGCCTTATCGCTCCTGATACTGACTGTGTGCGTATGAAGATGAGCTTGTGTACATGAGTCGGAGTATGCTTGCTGAGTTCGTTAGTCCCTTTTTAAACTTTTTTGACAATTGGGAGGGGGGAAAGAGGAGGATCAGCAAAGCAACAAAGACAATTCTGCATTATTATTTCTTATTCTTCTTCTCCATCACCACCAGACATTGCACTTAAGCAGACAACTCATCAATTTACTGTCTTAACCTCTCGGAGCAACTGAGTAGGGGAAAATAGAGAACCACCCCTTTTTAGATCGACCTCATACCCCGACAGTGATTCATTCATTTCTGCAGATACATTTTTTTTCTTCCCCCCGAACAAGAATGGATCAATTTAAATGGTGTAATCGATGGACTTTTGCTTGCAACATACCACCCACAGGCATTTTTCTGGACAAATAGCCGAGCAGCCTGATATTTCTTTTTTTTTTCCAGCCATAACCATCACTCTCTCCCCAAAGCTCCTCATGGGACTCAGTGATAAAGACGACTGAAACGTTGTGAGAAAAAAAAGAATGGCTTGTAACGATACGTGGACTGCCGTGCCGCCTTTCCATATCTGATTGTTTCTCTATTATAATATATGATAAAATGACTTCTGCATACCATGACATTTCGCTCTCCCCCCTTTGCCATTTGATGCCATCCTGATTTCATCTAATAGGAATTGCACTTAATTTTTTTTCTCCCCTTCTGTTTTTGTTGCAGTTGGTTTTGTATTTGATTCAAATTTGCAGCCTTTCCCCTTTCAGTTTTTACCCGCTCCGCTTCTGTATGGGTTCAACTATTAAACCCTCCGTCTTTAAAATGCCTTCTGAACAATGTCAGTCTTGTCAAGGCTCACAGCGGCTTCTTATTGGCTCTGTCTCCAGGTCTGTGTTACTAATAAAACACTTGTCAGTATCGACCAGTTACTATCCAGCTTGGTTTTTTTTTAACATGCAATTCAGTCTGCAGTTTTAACGTTTGGAAGCTTGTCAACTGACTTTCCTTGCTGGGGTGAGAAAGAGCTCAAATGGATTCACAGTTTCTGCTTAAGGCCTTTTTTTTTTTTTTTGCTAATAATCTGCTGCCATCATGTGGTGAGACAGAAAACTGCATTGGTCCACTTAGTATTCCTGCAAAACATACATTTGGTGCAGGCTTTACCAAACAAACTCTTCAGCGTCAAACTAGAAATCGCCCTCACTGAAGATATCTACATGGACACCATCTTTGCCCGAAAATGAAGGCACCTGATGACCTTTGTGCTGGTTTAAAAGTTGTCTTATGTCATAAAAGCACACTTAAGAGCTTGTAATTGTTTTCTGTAGGTGAAATACACTCAGCTGGTACACCTTGCTAAAACTAATGCATTCTTAATACAACTGTCAAGCCATACATCCTACCTACATGGTTGAATGTTATGAGATAAGGGTTGATTCAACTGTATAATCATTTTGGAGGAAGCTTGTGGTGGTATTGAATTATATTGTTTTATACTGACTGGTGTTTATATTTTGTCCACCCTGTTTATATGTAAATCATGGAAACATCCCTCATCTCTCTTAAAAGGTTTATACAAAAACTTAAAGTGGAAAGAGACAACTTTTCCCTGTGTTAATGTCGGCCCTGTTGCCACAATGACAGCATTAGCAGCCTGGCTACTGTCCGAAGCAAAAAATAAACCGTAAGAATCCCAATTTGACTGAGAAACCCTGACCTCAGTGCTATGAATAGGCAGAGTTAAACACTGAGTTGTATTAATAAGTAAGCAGGTTTTTATTACTTACTGATCTATAGTAAGAAGGCTGGTTCTGCTGGAAACACATATTAGCATGGGAACAGACTTGATGGGATTTATTGCAGGACTGTTGTATTAGACTGATAGTTACAGCTAGGTGTATCTAATAAACTGGCTACTGAGTGTATGAACCTGTTCTAGTCAATGAGGGCAAATGTCCCATTTTAGGGATACCTGTGCAAATGTAGAGGCTATTTTTCCAAGAAACTGTATTTCTAGCTTTAAAGCGGTGTTATTTTTTATCAGTGTTTATCAAGTGTTCATAACTTAATTACAGCTGAATTTTTGTCGTGGACTTTTCAGCCATCTCAATCATAAAATCCAGGTAAGTTCCTGAACTTGGCATCAGTGATCGCACATCTACAGAACAGTCATGGTCATGTGTACAACCATTTTCTTTCTTCAATGTTGACCCACTATGGTGGGAACATAGTAAACTGTTGTCTCCCAAAACCTCTACCTCTTCCTAATGATGGTTTGAAAAGTAAAATCTTGAAACAGCAAACATGCATCTGCTATTGTTTGGGGTGACTCTACTCCTGGCAGAGTTTGAACCAGCCACCATGTTAAATCTCACCTCCTCGGCTGCCAGCAGTTGTCGACAGTTCCTTGGAAAGAGGACTTCCAGGGAAGACTGCTTTCTCTGTTGTCTTTCTCTTGCAACACCTCCCTTGCGGCTCATGTCTGTTACTCTGGAAGCGTGTTGCATGTTTTGTCAAAGAAAAGATTTCATACAGAGAAATATTTGTAAGTGTGGCAACAAAAATAGATTCAGAGTAGTGTGTACTGCTCCAACATTCATCAAGATGTGTGAAGTAATGGTATGAGATGATGAGGCAGGCCTGAGCTGTGGCTGCTGAGTAGGCCTTGTGGGAGACATGGTGGTGGAAGGGCCAGCTATCACTTTGGTTTTGTCACTGATGATGAAGAGCTTTTGTGGGAGAAATGTTTAGTCTGAGGAGGACAACAAACCTCATAGTAAAGTCCGAGTCTAGTTTTATTTTAAAGCTTGGACTAGGACCTGAAAAACAATCCCGTCCACAAGTGACTCAGCACATTACGTCCTGCACGAGAGCAGAGTCAAACCCACCACCCTGTCAAAGTCCCTGACATGAGAGATTAGATGAGCCTTGTACGTATGTTGAAAACTTTACTGTGATAAAATGGTACACATTTATCAGAATGTTTGGATGAAGCCAGTCTATTGGGGGAAAAAAACAAAAAAAACTATCACCTGTGATGACCAGTTAACATTCTGTGTTTCACTGACCAAACAATAAATGCTGTGAGGGACTTTTTAGATAGGCAGTCTGATAGAACACAATACCAAAAGACTATGAAGCACAGCGGGGATTTTACATGTCACATGAGCAAGTAGAGTGAGTCACTGAGACGTGGATGTCTTATGCAATAGACAGGTTGGTAACTTTTCCTATCGGTGCCTCAGGAATCACATGAACAGCAAACTGGGACTCTTGACATTAATACACCATATTTCAGATGATACTTTAACCTTTATCAGTATTCATTATGGTAAAACAACAATAAAAAATTCAGTGTGTTAGTGGAAAGTGAACCTCTTGATGAGATATTTTAAGTTACGTGGGAAGATTTTTCCTGGATGTACATAATATTGTCAAGAAAGGCCAAAAATTGAAATACCCCAGAGCTTAAGGGGCCCATCAATGCTCCAGGACGCGTTAATGGGGGTCCATTAGCTAATTTTCTCAAAAGGTAGAGAATTATATGCGATGAGATGGCAGCTTCAGGTGCAAAACACTGCTGCTGAAGCTGGAAGGGATTCTAGCTCATATGATCATACTCCATTATTTACCTGCTGGTGTGTCAACACTGGAAATTAAGACACTTCAGTGCAATTTAGTCATTATTAAGCACTGCTCTTGGTCAATGGGTGAATACACAATAACAAACACTATTCAAAATGTTGTTGCGAACCAGCTGGATGTCTTTGGGTCCAGATTTAGAGCCTAAATGAGCCACATTTAGAGAGTAACACCGCATGTTTTTGAGTTTCTTCCCTTCTAGCTGCAAACTGCTGGGCCTCGGTCATATGACAAGGACAGCTGCCTCTTCACGGCCCTGCCCTGCGTCTCTACGCGCAGCGGTTGTTCAAAATAAAATAGTTCCACGGAAAAATGACTTTTGGATTTCAACCATTCCAAAAATGGTTGATTTCAAATGAAGAAATTTGTCTTGAATACACACCGATAGACGTTTTATCATTAACGTTAACGTGCTTATGGTCAGCGCAAAGTCCACCCATCGAACTAGCCTCTCCGCTACGTCATATTGTTATTGTATCCCTCCGCCGCAGTCGCACTAGGAAAACAGCTGTGGCGAGCTAGAAGCTAGTTAGCATCGTTTGTTTTTGTCGTGTGTGTCAGCGATTCGAGCCGTTCCCTGAGAAACCCGCTATCGTACAACCCCGGAGTGACCGACTTGTTGTCTGTCATCTCTCTTAACGATGAAGTTTCAGTACAAAGAAGAACACCCTTTTGAGAAAAGGCGGTCCGAGGGCGAGAAAATAAGAAAGAAGTATCCGGACAGGGTTCCTGTAAGTAGCTAACGTTAGCTCGGTAGCTCGATACGGTGTTGTTAGCATTTTGACGGGTGGCTCCAAGCTCAACCAGTTGGAAAGCTTGCGCTGTTTAGCTAATTGTTTGTGACACTTAATGTGCGGACATAGTGTCCAACTATAATGATGTGGTTCATTTGTAGCTTTACTTAATTATCCTTATTTTTTCTCCTTAGTCTGCTGCCACGTTAGTAAACAGCTCACCAGTTAGCTAACAAAGCTAACGTTAGAGGTTAACCAGAAAGGATTTCGGCCGCACCGTACAGGCCAGCTAGTGGTAGCTCCGTGTAATCCTTCCGGGTGTGTATTTATTTAAGAAAATATTGCTAAATAATTAAGACAAATCTTTTTTTCTGAAACGAAATAATGCCCCTCTTGTGATTATGACTGTGGTGGTTATATTAGAGAAAGACAATCTGGTGTGTGCACAGACTGAGTGCGGTCTGAAGCTGGGTGTAGCTGAGGCTGTATGTTGAAACGCTAATAGCAGCGCACCTAAAATAGTTTGGTTGGGTCAACAAACAGGGCACTTGTTTACGTCTTCTGGCTATTAGACAGATTGTGTAGTCGACAGCCTTTAGCCTTTTGACACTCAAACGCTGACAGGGCCAAAGCTGATAATGTTCTCCGGGCTTTCTGTCATGTATGATAAGCATTATTTGTGCTCAGGATACCATTTTAGTTTCACTTACTCTCATTTTCTTAGTGATAGATTCTGACAAACTGAATGTACCACTGCGACTAACTATTTATTTCCATCACAAAGTAATCTGCTATTTATTTCTCATTTATTAAGACTCATTTGGTCTTTATATTGTCAGGAAATGGTAAACAATAGGCCTCAAAGCCTCACAGAGCCCACAATGACATGTTTAAATATCTTTTGTGTCTGATCAATAGTCCACTGATGGAGATTAATTTAACTGTCATAGAAGACTAAGGAAACCATAAGATGCACTGGATACAAACTATATTTTGATTAGAAATAAATAAATAAATAAGTACAATTAATAGTTAAAATTTGTGGCCTGTTAATGCGTTGAAGCTCTACCGTGAGTGAGTGCCTCTGCTTGGTGTGTGGGCAGGTTGTATTTTACTCGTATTTTTAGACTGAAAGGAAGAAACAAAATAAATAGTTAAATTTTTGGGCTCCTGTCAGTCCTTCACAGGTCTGGATCCTAAACATGTGGGGGAACCTGTTTCTTTCTAAGCGACCAACCAAACAATTCTTGGGTAGTGTTTTAAAATTCAAATACATCAGGGCTAAATATATTTCAGTCCTCGCTTGACTGACAATTTGGTGCGCTCTCAGATCCCCTTTCTGAGACAGATGAAACCACAGCTTTTGTTTAGTGGAACATGTACTCCGATTAATCTGTGAGCATTCTTGTTTTTCTCTTTTTCAGGTAATTGTGGAGAAAGCCCCCAAAGCCAGAATAGGAGATCTGGACAAGAAGAAATACCTTGTCCCCTCCGACCTGACAGGTAAACATTCTATTATGTGCTAAATCCCTGAACTGTATTAAAAATATACTCATCTGTTACAGCAACATCTAAAATTATGTCAATTTTGTACACTCTCTTTTATCAGTGGGCCAGTTTTACTTCCTCATCCGGAAAAGAATCCACTTGCGAGCTGAGGATGCTCTCTTCTTCTTTGTAAACAACGTCATTCCACCCACTTCAGCTACCATGGGACTGTTGTACCAGGTACTCATTTTCTACCTCACTGACCCGCTCTCAAGACTGTCTTTATCAGCGTGTTCTGTTGTTTTTTCCCAACTTATACTTAAGCGAGCCTCCCTCTAAATTTTTAATGCCATGCTAACATCTTTTTTTCTTATCCTCCTTCTCAGGAGCATCATGAAGAGGACTTTTTCCTCTACATTGCCTACAGTGATGAGAGTGTGTATGGGAGCAGCCAAAGGGAAATCTGATCCCGCTACCATCCCCCCTCCAACCACTACCCACCTTTCTGAGACCTCCACCATTCATTCATTTAAATATTAAATCCAGCTCAGCAGCCTAGAGTTCCCAGAGTAAATATGTCAAATGCACTTTCACCCTCCCTCATACATTACCCATCTCCCATCCATTTATGTCTTTATTATTCTGCAGTCTGAATTGTATTTGCCTCCTCTTTTCTTTTCAGTAAGTGACTTGGGTTAAGTGGTCCCGGGCCAGTTATTTTTCTAGTGTCATAATTGATCATACTTTACTGAAAACACTGAGAAAGAATAACGAAATAATGTTAGAGCTAGGCCGTAATTATAGTTACCCCAGGGTTAAGGGAAGAAAGGCATAGTATGTGAGTTCAAATCAGTTCTTATTGAAGTAGCTATTAGTTGTCTGCTTTTGTTGGCTTGCTGGAGGCTTAAGTGCGTTTTGAGTTTAGGGCGAGAAAAAAAAAGGCATCTACCAGTTGAAGGCAGGTTATTTTCTGTCTCTGGCAACGGATAACTGTTTTGCAGCAGTTCTCTTCCTCTAAAAACTAAAGTGGCTTGGTTAAATTGTCAAATTCACCAGGTACTGAAGTATGTGAATGGGAATTTAGTGTGCTGCCCTGCATCTGACTTTAGCAAGGAGTATAATAGAATTCAGACTTAACAATCATCCTCTGCTTTCAGTGGTAAGACTATTATGTTGACTGCTACTATGATTATTGTTGTTATTATTGTTAATTTTAGATGGCTTAATTTCTAAAGGTATTGTAAAGCTGAGTGCAATTTTCTCTTTTTTAAGTTTGTCTCCTTTTTTTTAAAAAAGAAAAAAAAAAGATTTGAACTCTGTATACAGCTGCATTACTGGCTCTTTCTTCTCCACTCATGACCATACATGATAAAATGTGATGAAAAGCTATCTGTGTTTCTTGTCTTTATTGACCGTCTTAGTTCATATTTGTCACAGGATCACAAATAAACAAAGGCACTATCTTCTAATTTATCTGGTGAGGGGCTCACCCTTGGTGCAACTTTGTGGTATGGACTGCAAACTGACCAGATAGATAAAACTCCCTAGTCACTGCAGAATTTGAGTCACTTCCATTTTATTTCTCTCCACATTTGTTTTAGAGGACGTAACAATCTGTACAACGAACAACACCCTGAACTGGTGATAAAGTTCAGCCTTAGTTCTATTTGCTCAGGCTGCCTTATCATATCAGCTACTGTGGCTGATCAAATAATGAGTGTCTTTACAAGCTGTGGAAAGCCACTAGTATTATTTATTTTTCTTTTGCAAGAAGCTGATTTGACATATTAGATCAATGTTTTTCTGTCCACTTCAGGGACTACAAAAACAATTTACAGACTGGGCAAAGGGAGCAACAATTAGGGTGAAGAAAGCAGGAGCAAGGCAGAGTAAGTTGGTTTTTCCAAGAGCAAATTAAACATTTGATATAAATGTACAAGAGGCTATCAAAAGATTTTATAATATCAATATATGGTTCATTTTTTAAATAAATCATTAATAATACATATACAGTATCTATATAATTTTAAGGTTTGAAAGTAAAAAGAAATATCAGATGGACCAATTGGACTTGTGATTATATTTTCCCATTACATTGAAAAAGATCGTTCCGATGCAGTATGATGGGAGGACATTTTAAAAATAAGATCTATTTCCGTGTGTTGAGTCTGAAAAAGTTCTGAAAACATGTCCACACAGTGTCTTCGTAAAAAGGTGAATTCGTAAGATTAAGTTTTGCTTCTGTTGACAGGTGAATCTGACATATTTGCTTAAAAATACAGAATCAACTACAATTCCCACAATGCAGCTCGGAGGGGAAACGGACGTCGTCTTTGGCACCGGAAGTTCAACATTATCACCCGGGCCGAGAACCTCTCCGTCTGTTTATGCTTTGGAGAGAAGTTTTGATTTTATTCTGGTTAACTTCTCCAGAAACAGTCAAGTCGAGTCAAATTAAAAACCGCAAGACGGTTAGGTTCTTATTAAACGACCCACAAAGCAACAAAAGTAAGCATTTTTGTATCCCCCCTTACAGTAATTTAACGTTAACTAAAAAAAAAGATGCATAAAAATGCGTAGTGCTAGCTAAACAGCTAGCTAGCTGTGGTTAATGTTTGCTGTCGTGCACGTTTGAAAATAAAACTGTCGCTGCTGCATTGCATGATTAGGCTGCATACATCTTTACATTTAAGTATACCGCACTCGTCGACGTATTTTAATAAATTATATTGTCAGTTAACAGCAGCAAAGGCTAACAATGCTAACATAGCCGAATAGTAGCTTATTAGCTAGCGTAGGCCTTTGCCAGTTATATCTGTAATATATCTGCTGGTTACATCCATTTTTACAGTGGGATATACACAATTAAAGGCGTCGAATGTATTTTCGGTAACTATTAAAAACATGTACATCCACACCAGCTGGCCCCTCCACTGCCTGTCACCATGCCCGCCCTGCTGGAGAGACCCAAGCTGTCCAACGCGATGGCCAGAGCCCTCCACAAACACATCATGAGGGAGCGGGAGCGCAAGAGACAAGGTGAGCTGTCACTGTATGTGTCTGACTGACTGTCACTACCGAAGAGCTAAAGATGTGACACGAGCTCCCATTTGACATGTAGACAAACCATTAGAAAACCTTTGAGTTTAGTGCAGTATTATATTTAAATGTGTTTCTGCATGAAGATGGATGTCTTCAAAAATCCTTCAAGGATAATGCTTATATTGTACTTGTATTACTTTACATTAAGTGGACTATACTCTTCTAACATTTATACAAAAAGTTTACTCTCTGAATGAGAAGGCCCTGCAGAATGTGTATATTCACTTTTATATCCAAACAGATTTTATTTCTAATAATACTTCTACATTTTGTTGTTCAATCTTTATTTTTATGTGAAGGATTTGAATGTTCTCTACCACTAAACAACATGAACAACAACATCTTTTCAGAGGAGGAAGAGGTGGACAAAATGATGGAGCAGAAGATGAAGGAGGAAGAAGAGAGAAAGAGAACTAAAGAAATCGAGGAGAGGATGTCTCTGGAGGAAACCAAAGAACAGGTGTGAAAAGTGATAAAGAATGCGAACGTGTCTACTGCATGGCACAATGTTAAAATAAAATAAAATATTCTTACACCATGATTCCCAATCTAAACTTCAGGTTATGAAGATGGGGGAAAAACTACAGGGACTCCAACAAGAGAAACACCAGCTCTTCTTACAGCTCAAGAAAGTACTTCATGAAGAGGAGAAGAGACGCAGAAAGGAACAGAGGTAAACTGGATGGTTTTGTTTTCTAAGTCAAGGTATGACAGAGTATTCGTTGAAGTATTCTAGGTATTCAGTGGCATTTCTGTGCCTCCCGTCCTCTCTAGTGATATCACAACACTGACTTCAGCCAGCTACCAATCCAGCCTGCCCATGCACGCAGGGCAGCACCTCCTCAGTATTCAAGGTATGTCACTGTTCAAGTGTTCTTTATCGCCTTAACCTCATCTGGGCTGTCTGGAAATGTGTCATTCTCCTCTTGACCTGATTACTATTGATGAACCCATCCTTCTCCTTGTCTCTCTCAGGCAACCCAGTCAGCCACAGTCGACCCGGTGCGCTGCTCGGAGAACGAAGCAAACAACTGTTCCCTGCGGCTGTGATTCCAGTGAGTAAAGGGCCGTTTCACTCAAAGAACTCTTATCGTAAAATATAAAATTGTGTATTGCTGTGTTCACACTCCCTCCCTGTCCTCTTTTAGGCACGTCACTATCAGACGCCGGGGTTCAGCTCGGGCTCAGCAGAGCACGGACAGTTCAGCGGGGGCCAGGGGGTCCATGAGCCCTATGGGGTGGCTCAGTCCCAGCATCCCTCCACCTACGCCCCTGGACCATCTGTACCTGTCAGTTTCGCAAGCAGCTCTCAAATCAGAGGTAAAGCACATGTGTCTGTTTAAGGCTGTATTTTGACAATTAGTGAAGCTCATTAATGTGGACATCATGAATGTGGGATGTAGTGGTTGTAAAAACAATAAGTTGCCTTTCTTTTCCTACAGGTGCGTCTGCATTTCAGGCCATGCAGTACCTCCCCCACCAGCAGCCAGGTTACCCTGTACACAGTCACTTCACCTCCCAGCCCGGTCAGTTCCTCTGTTGTCATTGTCCCCATGTTCCCACTGCGGTTTCACTGCTGGACAATTCTAATGGCTATTAACATTCAGAATATCGGCTCTGTATTTGTTGTAAATTATTGTTTTGTTGAAAATATCTCTTTATCTCATGCAGGATACATTCCTGGAGCTGGAATACCTCTCCAGAAGCAGCTGGAACACGCCAACCAACAGTCAGGCTTCACTGATGCAGTAAGTAATATTTGACATGTAAATTCACTTTAACAGATTACTGATATATATGCGCTTAATCTATAAGCTTTATAAGACGCTTAAACAGTGTTAAGTGCTGAAGTATCACTACTTCCCCCCTGATTTTTTTTCATCTTGACGTTTTTGAAGGGTGCTTTAAGGCCGATGCATCCACCAGCCATGCATCCCTCTGCTCCAGGACTGCTGCCAACCCCATCTATGGCTGTTCAGATTCCCACTGCAAAGGTGAGTCCCCACACATCATTCGTTTTTATTATTTTCATTGTTG
This sequence comes from Pagrus major, assembly GCF_040436345.1. Taxonomy (NCBI): domain Eukaryota; kingdom Metazoa; phylum Chordata; class Actinopteri; order Spariformes; family Sparidae; genus Pagrus; species Pagrus major. The sequence goes on along the minus strand of NC_133224.1, from coordinate 21,660,636 downwards.
CACTGGCACAAAAGTGGCGGGAAGTGTTTTGTTCCTTTACTGAGCCTGTGACGCAGGTCGTGCATATGTTAAGACAAGTGAGCAGTAAGGCAGCCTAGCCTGTCCTATGACGCCACCTGGAGGCCACACTGAAGTGGCTCTCTTATTTTTCCTCCATCTAAAATTTTGGTTTTCTGGCGTGTAATGAGCATTACAGCCTCACAGGGCAGCTGCCAGGGTTGCCATGCCACTTTGAGGTTGTGTACACATGATCATCAGCCTGAGTCACAGTTTTCCTATCTGGAGGGCAACGATGCTGAACGTTTGAACAGCGCCTCCTCCAAATGTAAAATGATTTAAACTTAATCTGTGTTTACAGCTGATCCTTCGAAGTGCATCCAATCATATTATGAGATCTTCATGTACTCTGTCTTGATATTAAACTTTCTGAACTATCACCATGTTTCTTTTCATGATGAACTTCCTTTTCCTGTTTAAAAGAAAAAATGTAAAATTGCTTTCTAGATCTTTTGTCAGAGAGAATCATTTTATTACCGAACACCTATAGTTGTCATTTCATAACATTGTCCCATGTTTCCATCATTAGTCCCCGTTCCAGAGCTCTCCCCAGGGTGCTCCTCGCCACGGCTTCCTCCCCCACAGCCAGAGTGGCCAGAGGTTCTACCACCACGGCAAGTAACCCACCGACACCTTCAGCTTCATCATCACTGAGATTTTACCGCTTGGCCGAAGAATGGATCGACTTCTTCAAAAATAACAGTCACGTGATTTGTTTTATTTCCTGTATAGTATCTTGGTTTGAGCTTTGTTGATGCTTATGTGCTTCTGATTTTTTTTTACATTTTTTAAATGTTAATTTGTAAAATAGATTATTTTACCTTCACAGTAATTTCATTCTGGAGTTGCTTATGTGCAGCACAATGTTAATATCTTGTATAAATCAAGACCCCACGGACCAGAGCTTATTCTTTGTTTACTAACATTCATATTCAGACATCTGTGGAGAGTTTAGTGTCTCTCTCTCTCTGCTTGCTAAAAGTGTCAAAGCTTCAGCACGATTTGGATCAAAACAACTGGATTCCGCTGAGTTAACACACACACACACTGTGATGAAACACATCGGTTAATCACTGCAACAAAATTAAGGATTTTCAGTGTTAACTGAAATTTAAGTGTCTGCTATTTTTAAAGCTTTTATGTTACTAAATAAAACCATAAGCAAACATCAAACAGTTTGTCATCTTTATTGTTTCTTTTTGGAGACATTCTGCACAGTTTGTACTTTCTGTATGAACACAAAGTAAGGATACCAAACTGCCACAACCTGCACGTGAAGGCCCGCTCTGAGGGCCTCTGCAAAGGGTTTTTAAATAAAATCGAGGTTTAGCTGAAGGACTTTTGAACAGATGAGAAATTATGTGTTCTTAAAGCAGGGTTTTGTTTCCTTTAGACACTTTTAAACCCTCGAGACAACAAGAAACTGAACCTCGGTGTGCCATGTTGGTAACCTTTGTTTAATAGACAAGTTTCAGGTGATAAACGTAAACAGAACAATGCAGATTTAGAGTTGAAGCCCTTCAGAAAACGGGAACATATATAAAAAACAAAACAGTTGTGACATTTTCACCACCTTTCTTTCCCCTGATGGTAGGTAGCTACTGAGTATCTGTACACCTTCTCAGTCCTCAGTGAGAGACCTTCTTCTATGACCTTTTTTATGTCTTACACCCGTTCGTCCGGTGCTCAGATGTGGCTTTATTGTGTGCATGTACATAGAGAATGTTTGTTTACTGTTTGACATTTCCAATTATTAAAGTTCTTTTCTAATTGAACCCAAAGGAGGGTCAGAAAACAGAGTGAGGGAGAGAGAGTATGAAAAACGAAGACTAAAAGAAAGAAAACAGGGAGAATAGCATTGACGAGGCAATATCCCCTCCTTCTCCCCAGGTCCAGTGCATCTCGTTTGCCCCTGAAACACAATTACAAGGAGGGAGGAATGAGAAGAAAGAGGAAAGAAAAGTCAGAGAGGGAAGATGCTGAAGGAAAAAAATGAACGCAAGAGAAATATATTTTAATGAGACAGTGTTTTAACTATCTTCTGCAGAGGAAACATTGCACGAACAACAGTTTTTAAACATATTTTTGTGCGGACGCTTTTACAGCCCACATTCTGCTAAGGAAAAAGTGCATATAACAGTTTGACCCAACAAATACAACAATGCTACAGGCTGCTTCTTAGAGAAGTCGATACAGGAAGCAAAAATACATTATGAACCGTAAGCTTTCATTTGTATCTGATAGTGCTACTTAAAAATGGTACACATGCTCATAATAGTGTTAACATGAAACAAAAAAAAGTACATTAAGGGGTAGGCAAATCCGCAGTGGCACACTCCATACAGGCTACGTCAAATTAGTTACAGTTCGTCAATTAGGAGTCTTTAAATTTCAGTCCAGTTTGAACAAATATATACACAAAAAAATGGTAAAATAAGGAAAAACATGAAACTTTCCAGTAAAGTGTTTATGCATAATTGTAACAACATTTTAAATGCCATCTTTTGTTTCAATAACACCTAAAGTAAAATCTAAACAGGGTCCGAAATTAACATCCAGCAAGCGCCAAATGCAGGTAGATTTTCTGTTGGTGAGTAGATCTTGTAAGGCTAGCCGCCTCCTTGGCAGGTAAAAAAAAAACTATGCCGTGACTCTACAGCGTTTAGGTATCATGACAGAAACAGGGACTTCGTGGTGCATTCAGGTGAACCCCGTTAAAACAGAAATCACTACTCCAATGGCCTTGAAGGTTGTTTAAAACACTCCTTTTTTTCCTTTAATGACATGTGTCACCCCTTTCGATTTTTAAAATTCTATAGAAATCAAACCAGAGACTCAACCGTACTCTTTTGCTGTGATAACTTTGAAGTTGTTTTACTGCAGCATTTTGTAATAATTAAATACTCATCATACCCAATATATATATAAACATTTTGCCCGGTGGATTTTTCCATCTACCAATCAACTTGGCCGGTGAGTCAAAAAGTTAATTTCGGACACTGATTCTAAACATCAAACCCAGACACTGGATCTTCTTCGCTGGAGTTGCCTTCCCCTTGGTCCACTGATGAACAATAAACTGTACATGTACATGAAATCACACACACTTGCACTGGCATGGCACATGCTGGCGACTTGTGGTGTAACAACCAAACACACACACTCGCGCGCGCGCGCGCGCACACACACACTCACACACACTCCTCTTCAGGCAGGCTTGGGTCAGGCGTGAAAGGACAGCTGCATGTCGACACAGCTGGAGCTCTGTATTTACCTGCAGTGGCTTATTTACCCAGGGCTTTGATGCCAATTGCAGCTTCCTCATCCATTGCATTTAGAACGGTGATCTGAAAGAGAGGCGAACAGAGAAGATCAGTACAAGACCGGTTCTTCTTTCTTTCAGGTGATCGCTTCAGGGATGCTGCTCAGAACTGAATTAAAGCTGAAGTCTTGGTTTCCTGTCCAACAGCAACTTCTGTGTTTATGTCCTGATACTACTGATGTTACTGATTTCCACATTAATGAAAAGTTTTCAGTTTAAACCACATAAAAGCCCTTCAAGGTTACGTTTGTGCAAGCTTCCTCTTTTGTCACAACACAGCAACAATTTGTAACAGACAGATCTTACACACGAGTAGAGCCGCAACAATATGTCGACTGATCAATTTGTTGATTGACAGACAAATAATCTGGAACTATTTTGATAATCCATTAATTGTTTAAGTGGTGTTTCATGCAAAAATGGTAGAAAATTCTCTATAAATATATTAAACTGGGTTTTGGCCTGAGAAAACATGACATTTAAAGACATCTACTTGTCCTGGGGAGGATATTTTACACTATTTTCTGACATTTTATAGACAATAAAATAGATTTATCTGGAGTGTAATCAGCAGAATCATCTGAAATTTTTTTTTTGCATTAGTCAATATCAATTATTACCTACTTTGAGATTTCCTTTGTCTTAATAATAAAAAATGGCCCTTTATTTTACATAAATGTACCCTTTACGCTGCACCGTACTGTACAACCTGTCACCATAAAACACTTCAGAGAGGAGGACCTGTATTCTGGTTTACTGCAGTAAAAGAAAAGTTGACCTGGAGTGTGATCTTTGTAAGAGAAGTGGTGTTTTATTGTGACTTCTTCCCGTCTCATCTGTTAGACTAAAGCTACCTTTCTCCATAACTTTCTACACTAAACATGCAAAGCAGTAAATACACTGTTAAACGTCCATCCCGCCTTGTTTGTACAGAAGAGCTGAGAGTACGATGAGGTGGCATTACTGACCAGGATCTCCTCTCCGGCGTCGTGCTTGCTCTCTATCTCTTTGCCCAAGTCTCCCTCAGGAATCTTCAGGTCCTCTCTCACCTCCCCGCTGTCCTGGAGCAGGGACAGGTAGCCATCTGTGATCCCGATCAGCTGGGAGAGGGGACAGGACAGCAAAGAGTGAGTAGACACAGTGTTTTTTTAAAATCCTTTTTCCTCTTTCTGTTGCTTTCAGCCTTTAATCTGAATGACGCAAGTTTATGAGACTGTGTGGTTTCACCTCAACAGGAAATTCTACACTATTTGTTTTACAATGGGCCGCGCTCTACTGTAAATCAAACCGGTTTTTATCAGTGATGTTAGCAATCCGTTCTTAGTAGCATATCAGGTTTTCAGTCTCTTCAGTGTTATCTAGTGGAAGCAGGCCTACTTAGACAATTTTAAACTATAGCATTCACAGGTATCATTTGCTATAAATTACAGGAGTTTGAGATGTGATTATGTTCAAAGGTAGTTAAACCTGTATTAACTGATTATTAGCTATTTTTTTACTCTTTAATTTTATCGCCGTTTCCCTGATTATCTGAACAAGTCGAACTAGTCGCTGTTATTTTAGAAAGAAAGTTGTAAGAGAGGCTAAAAAGTTGCAAAGTTTTGTGGAAAAGCTGGCAACTCTGAAATGGAGAGCATTTATTGGAGCATTATTACTAAAAACAGGCACCAACGTCTGGAAACGACACCAATATCAGTCATTTAAGCCAGTGTTTACATGAAAATGTTAATTATAGCAGCTGTACAGTAGAGCTTCAACTAACAGTCTTTAATCGATTAGTCTATCAAAAGAAATTAATCAACTATTTTGGTAAACGATTAATCGTCTCTGTCATTTTTTAAGCAAAAATGTCAAACATTTGCTGGTTCCAGCTTCTTTAATTTGAGGATTTGGTGCTTTTCTTTGTCGTTTACTTATAGTTAGTGAAGAGTTTTGGCTTTTCGACTGTTGGAAAAATCAGCAATTTGAAGATGTCACTTTTGAGCACTTTTTTAGACATTTCATCAACTAAACGATTACGCGTGAATATAATCGTCAGTCGCAGCCCTACTGTCTAGCTGTCATGACATACATTAGCTCATGACAGATTCTCAATTCATCAATGCTCTTGCAGCTCTTGAATATTGATATTGCTCTTGATCTAGAATATTATCTACTTCTCTTTCTTTCTTTTGTCTCACAAAGAAACTCTTAATTTACTAATAATCACAGTGCTTTTTCAAATTATCATACAACCGCTAATTGTCCCCCAGCAGCCATGGAGATTATGTCTTTAATATCTTGTGACTAATTAAGACCAAAGCATATTTGTGAGTATTTCTGTGATAGCTGAGACGTGACTATTCACTCCCCGGAAATTAACTCATCAACTAAAAATTACTCAGAGGAGACAGCCCTGGTTTTCTGCTACATTTCAACAGCAAGTAAAACATTTTTATTAACAGTTGGTAACAAGCTGCTGTTGCAGCAGCCAAGACCTTGTCAGTCCTCCGGCAGTCTCACCTGGTAATCCATTCTCTTGATGTTGGGGACGTCCATGTTGTGGGTGGAAGGACAGATATCTTCATACTTCTTACCAGAGAAGATGTCGATACCAACCAGGTGGACCTGCACAAGCGCAACACACACACATACACACAGGATGAACAATCAGCTTTGAGTTACCTACTATAATTAGCTATCAATAAATACACCAAGTGTATCATAAGATTTAAGAGGTGGACGCTGTAACCCAACAGGGACACATTGTTCTTGTACAGACAGAAAGCGTCCAATAATGTGCATCAATATGAGCGACTGTGACCTTGTGTTTATTCCAAAAATAACAGGTGACGTGAGTCCATATTTGAAAAAACAAAAATATTTCACATTTATTTGTCTGAGTCACGCAGTAAACCCCTGCAAAGATGTCATTTCGCGTCAGTAGCTTGAAAAAACCTGTGCCGTTTCAGGAATCGCTGACCTTAGCGTGGCCGTGCTTGCCAGTCTTGGAGGTGGACATCTCAACGATCTTGCAGGGTCGGCCTTTCAGCACCACGAAGCCGTTTTTGCGCAGGGCAGAGCACTGCATGGGGTAGGTGGCGGACGCCCCGGCATCACCTGTCTGGAAGTCCAGCTCTGCATCTGCCATACCTGCTGTGGAAGTGAAAACACAGAGGATGCAGACATTCATACGCATTCATAATTGATTCAGGAAAAGCACAGTTAGCATTTGAGCTAGAAAATGTATTGATTTAATGCAACAATATGTAACTCAAACTAACATTCTGATGGTACAGTGTCTTGTAACAGGGTGAATGGTGTCTCTGTCACAGCCATCACTTGTTTCTGCACTATGTAACTTCAGTGAGAGGGTAGGATCACAGCGTCACATACATGTTTACTTCAACATACAAGCTTTCAACACATAACATTGTTATGGTGTAATGAGTTTTGTTTGGATTTAGCACCTACATTACATCTGACAAACTGTTACAGACCTTGGATTTGTATTTACGACAGTGGTGTAGCACTCAGAAACTGAGACTTTTGCCTACACAAGACTTTTGCCTAAACTTAATACAGTATAAAATGTATAAAACTGTGATTTAAAAGACTAAATCTTAAGGATAAGTAAACAACGCTACAGATCTGACCAGGCTTCCTGCATCAAAAACGAATTTAGGATTCAGTACCCAGACACAGCCTTTACTTGCTTGGATTTCATATTCCCACTTTATGACTTCTTTCATTGACACCTTATCACAAACCACCAATTTAGATTAAAATATTGATTGAACGGCCACAAAACAAACATTGTAAAACGTATTTTAATATTTGCTTTAAACATTATCTTCTTGAACTATTCACTGGTGTTTACCTGGGCTGTTATAAGTACTTACTTTCAGGTGCGACCCAACTTTATTGTGGTACACACACTGGATATATATACTATACTTTGGGGTACTTGCACTTTATACTTCTACTCCACAACAATTTGGAGGCAAATACTGTACTTTTTACTCCACTACATTTAGTTACTAGTTACTTTGCATTAATGAAAGGAAATGAAATGATAGTGATGATAACTTCACTATTACATGAAATAAAACGTCTGAGATTCTTTTGCCTCATTTATACAAATGTACCTACCGTTTAGCATAATGTATGGTTGTTTGGTCTCCTTGGGATTTGGACAATAATTCAAAATACATGTCTGTGACTTTGAGATGTGCTTGTTTGGGTTAAAGAGGTTAAGGAAGTGTGACTTTTAGCTCGTTTTCACAACTCTGGTCGTAGATAAGTCCACGAAGAAAGATGGAGAGCCTATCTTCAGTATCTCTTCAGAACAAGCTGCTAATGTGAGAGCTGGCTGGTGAGACCAATTAAAAAGCTGAGGCTGAGGAGGAAATCAGCAGCAGCAGATCAGTCAGGGCTAAATAAAGTAACAGAAACATGGCACCTGTTAGCCAAACCAGTCCAACTGTACAGAAGTGTAATTAACATTACCACAACATAAAGTTATAGGTGGAGTCATTAGCTCACCAAACTTGTTTTTTTTTAATAGTAACCGTCATGTCCCGGCGGTGCAGCCTGCCACGAGTACATCTATAACCCGACAGCTAACGACACAAACTTTAGCAACAAACTTACAGTATACAAAAATACACGAAAATGAATGAAAAGCAAGTGAAAGACCGAAGTCAGCGGCTTTACCTCTCATTCAGGGCGGCTGTTAACCGGGTAAACGTGAGACTCGGACTGCTAATCCGCACTAATGACCCATAAATCAAATTTCAAGTAGGCGTGACTCGCTTCACCAAACACCCCCCTCAATGTTGTGAACCCACCATTAACCTTAACCACTGAGGGTGACACGCCGGGGTGAGTCGCGCCCCGGGGGCAGAGTGTGGCACCGTGCAGTCTGTCCGCAGTGTTGAACAGAAAGAGGCTGACTGCGGCCTAGTGCGTACACAGCGTACCCACCACGGCCCGCCGTCGGTAACGCGCTGGCTGCGCTCGGGCCGAGGCCCCTTCCGATAAAGACATTGAACTCCACACGGCGGCACGACAGCCGTCACTGCGGTCGAGCCTGTCGCGACACTGATGTGTGTCATGTCGTCAACTCGCCCCTGTGCTGGCCGCCAAACACGCCCAAAGACGTGGACATTGATTGAATTCTGGCCCGCTTGTGTACAGTAATGACTAAGCTAATACTCGTGATGGCTACGGCGTGCAGCAGCAGCAGCAGCAGCAGCAGTGAGAAGTTTACAGGAGGGAGTTTATTCGTGTTGTGTGCGGAGTTTGCTTGCAGCCGGTGGCGGACGTGTGAACGCAATAAAAAAAAAGTCGGGCTTGATGTCAAATTCAGACACGCACGGCAGGATTTGTGAACTTAAAGCAACGAAAAGGAGTCGTGGGGTATTTCTTTTCTTCCATTTTTAGCTAACAAGTGAGAATGAAGCAGTGACAGCTAGCCGGGGCTGCTGGTGGCGCCTCTGCTAAAACACACCGCTGTTATGACTTCATGGTGGCGTTTAAAGGGATATATCATAATACAGCTCCAGACAGACATGTGCATAGGATAACTCGTCTGCTCAGGCGCAAACACGCCCCGTCTATTGGATGTTTTGATAAGGAACTTACCCTAGTGATAACGTCTCTCCTCGATTCTGCTATATTTCAGCCTCTCTCCCGTTATTTCCTCCCCCCTTTATCCGCGCTAACGGGTCGTCTGGCCCGGGTCTGTCTCCTCCTCCTCGGTGGCTCGTTTGCGACGTCGCTCCCTTTTTTTCTCTCTGTAGCTACCAGCTGTGTCTTTCTACTCCTCTCTCATTCCCGTCGTTTCCTCTCGCCTCTCTTCTCCTTCTGGTGCGTGATGCAGGTTGCAGGTTACCTCGCACAGAGGTACACGACCGTCAGAGTCAGCCGCCGGGCCGAGAAGAACCAGAGCCCTGAACCCCGCTATGTCTGTGCCGTCTGTAGGCTGCACTCCACCTTCTCTGTCGCTCCCTCATCCAGCGCCTCGACACCGACAGAACATTCGAACACCTAAACGCACCACTTCCCCGCGGAACTATCACAATAAAACCCCCTCACTTGTAGAAGACACTTGTGATTGCACAGTCATACAAGTATTATTATAATTATAAGAGCTCAAGGTGCACTTTATTAGCTTCCAGAGCTTTCAACTGCATCTCATGGTTTTCACCAGAGGATGAGATTTGCGCAGTTGTCATGGAGAAGGCAGGTGTCATCACCTGATGTAAGCTTGTAAAAAGTCAGCAGGCTGTTAGATTGTGCTGTAAAGTGTAGATGTCGACAATACAATGCTTACAGTGTATTCTTGAACATAAATGTTGCATTGTATTCATAATATGTAAGTACAATGTAACTGCAGTGTGATGTCGCTGTATTCAAATCATGTGATGGGGACACTTCTAAAACTACATATCTTTACATATGTTTGTCACATCTGTGCAAAGGTTTCTTGTTCATTAATGGCCAACATATAAGAGAACTGTAATGAGCATGAATTGGATAATAGTATCGACTATGCCATTATATTAGTCACGCTCTAATGAAGTGTGTGATGTGACATGATGTAGGTTTTGAAGAGGATAACAGGGAGCTGCCACTATCAGGTGCACATCAAAATTGCATTATATTGCCAGAAAGCTTTTACTCATGTTGTTTTGATATAATAATGCATTATTATGTTTATGTTGTATACATTAACTTCTTTTTCACAAACTGTATAAAATGTAAAAATGTAAAAATGTAATAAAAGAAAAAGCTCAGACTATTGTGTCTTTACCATCAGTGACATAATTATCCAACACACTTTTACTTTGAAAGTGATGATGCAACTTTTCCGGTCTTCTCGTGACTATAACTTCATGTGACTTGATGCTGCTTTCATCCCAATGCCCATGAAACAAACCTCGGCAATTTGGTAGGTTCTGCGCATGCGTAGCATTTCATTCTAGTGCAGCATGGACAACTCGGCTCGTTTGGACTTACTTTCTTCCTGCAGGCTACATAATAACAGGTAACTTTTTTATTTGTTTGTTTGTTTAGTTGTTTGTTTGTTTGTTTTACACAGATTTCTTTAATGTCATGAATATATTCAATAATCCAAAACAACTGACGAAAAAGCTTTAAATTGCACATATAACCACTATTGTATACTTCATTAAATATATTTTATGATATATCTTTTCAACACTTCAATATTCTCATTCATTTATATTAGTTTGTTTCTCAACAGGAATGACCAGCTGAGTTTTGCTTCCATATTCCAGATGTCTTCTACATACAGACTCCTTTACTTGCATATTAAAGATGAAATATTTCTCATCCACAAGCTATGGAATAACAGTATAAGGTATAGATCAGGGTGTACACAGGACTTTCCATTCACAAAACAAAAGTTTAATAAACTTTTGTTTATTCAGTCCAAGTATCTCTTCCAGAATTTACCCTGTATCTTTATTAATCCACGGTGCCAGTGCTGCCATCCTGCCAGTGTGCTCCTCTGTTGGCTGTAATTCCCTCTGCTACTAATAATTACACTTCTAATTAGAGCCTTTTCGCAGTTCAGAGACCCATGGCTTCTGAGCACAGCGAATGCTTTCGTTGAAGTTGGCACTTCTTAGAGCTGCTTGGTTAAATTTAGTGCTGTGAAACTGGAGTCCTATGACCTATGTGCTGAGGGCTGTAGTTAAAGGCGTAGTTAAGATAACCCAGAAATGAACATTTGCTTATTTCTTTCTCCTTCCTGTGTCAAACGAGACTTCGCTGAAATTCATATAGAACCAACAAAACCCACAGCAAGGTACCCTCGGAGCATAATAACAGTCCTCAAAAGTTAAAAGGGTGCATAATAATCCAGACAGCTCATCCAGCAATTAAACCCAATATGGAAGTTTCATTTTAGGATGAACTATTCTTTCAGTGCAGAGCAGCAGGACTGAGGCAAGGGAATTAGATACATGTTAATATGCCTGTAATTACTCAGCAATGTAACACAATAAACAGATTACTTTGTACAATTTCAACACTTTTTCTCACAGAGGATAGGTTAGCCCTTTATATAGGTTACAAAAATCTTGATTATCCCCATCATCTGATTGATTTCTACCCAGTTTAAAGTTTCCATCATCAGTATCACCACACAACAGCAGGCTACGTATGCATACAAAAATATTAAAGGTGCACTATGTTGTTCTGGGGAAGAAATTTTAATCATAAGAGAAAGATCTTCAATGACTGATTATTGTATGCCTAAACAAACTAAATAAATAGTTTGTTGTCAAGACTGAATATCTTAGTATGTGTATGTACTACATTTCTTAAGGTAGGATTACTGTAGCTACATGCAATATTATTCATGTAAAACCTGATCCAACATGCTTTTTTTTTTTTTTGCTATCTTCCACAGGTTCATTGAGAGTAATATGTGCCTTCAGAGGACACAGGGATTTGACTCACTTGTAGGTTCCAATCTTTAAAATCAATCGTTTGTGTAATTACCTCATTAATATTGTAAATATTGAAATTCTGAGTTTGAATTTCTTCTCCAAAACTCCATAGTGCCCCTTTAATAAGCTAATAATCTAACATATGATAATTGGATCAGTAACCGGCGAGCAAGTACTTTTACTTTTGATACTTTAAGAGCATTTTTTCTAAAAAATAGTAAATACTTTTACATAAGTACACTTCTGAATGCAGGACTTTTATGTCGTACTGGCAAGGCAAGTTTATTTGTATAGGACAATTCAGACACAAGGCGACTCAAAGTGCTTCACGGGAGCATAAAAATTACATTAAAAGACATTAAAAATTGCATTTGAAATACATTAAAAACAAGTAGGAAGACATCAAGAAACAAAACATTTAACAAGTTAAGAAAAAGGAAAGTAAGCTAAAACAGAATAGGTTTAAAAGAGACAAGACTAGAAAATAAAAGTCACAGCGCAGCTCAAAGCCTTGAAATTGCTTCAATGAAAGGCTGTGGCAAACAGATGCCTTAACCTTTAAGGTTAAGGTTGTCCATTGTCCTGATCAGCCTGCAGGACTTCGTGGACATGGAGGAGGACTGTCACCAGAGGGAGGCAGTAATGCAACGCCAAGGGCGCCAACTGCTACAAAACCTCAAAGAAGAAGAAGTCGACGAAGAACAAAAGTTTGGGGTAGATGAGGAGGGAGGGGACTCCGGAGAGGAACTGTAGTAATCCGACTGCGAGCATGACCGACGCCGACGCGCAGAGCGCTCCACCATCGGCACCTGTGGAGGAAAAGCCACAGCCTGAGAGGAAAGTCATAGGTGGGTTTTCCAAGGAGATAATGCTTCAAACTTTTGTTTACAGCTCCTCGGGAAGCTTTAGCATGATCTATATGTATACTAAATGATATCTAGTTTAAATTAAACGTGCGTGTTATGGATATGAGCGGAATAAACACTGTTGTTGACGCATAAAGTTTAGGATGTTATCACACAGATATGAAAATCAACTCTTATCAATGTGTTAAATTGTGTTTTCCGTCATCTTCTGTGGCAACTATGGAAGTTACAACTTGAGCTAAATCAGCAGATAACTGTCAGTCAATCACTGCTGTGTGTTTTTTTTTGTTTTTTTTGGGAGCAACACGTGTCCTGAGTTTTACACATTAGCTTTGCGGGAGGCAATTATTTACACGAGCGAAGTCAAACTTGTACTGTGAAATAAAAAGGTGCTTCATAGGCAGAATAATTAAATAGTTTAATTCAAAGCAAAAATAAAGTCACCGGAACATGACTAGTTGTTATATTTCCCCACATTTCTCCAGTTTAAGGGCTTCCTTTTTTGTTCGCCTGTGCTAAAACAGATGAAGCCACATTAATAGTGTGTAGTGTGTTAACAGTGGGAACACATGACCTAAATTCCCCCTTTATCAGCTACCGCGCGCTCCCACCGGGACGTGCGCGCGCGCGCCCTCCACAGGTGCAGCTCGTTGTGTTGAGAGAAGCTCACGCGCCAATTAAAATCTGCTCAGGTGGTTTTCGCAGGAAACCGAGCAGCTCTTAAGCTAATGAGCTACACGTAGTGGTTTTCTGTATGTTTTTTATAAGAAGCCTTGTTTAGGAGCCCTTCCTCGTGACTTATAGCGCTGACCTGGTTTCAAAGTCTTACTGTTAATGATTGACACGCAGCTCCCATTTTCTTGTAAACGAGGCCGCCATTGCTACAAGCGCGATAACGGTATAGCTCAGTATGTTCATTGACAGGCTGTGTATAATGTGATCCACATTTAATCGTGTGCTACCTGTCATCGTAGCCACCCTGGTCCAAGGCACAGTGAAGTGGTTCAATGTGCGAAATGGATATGGCTTCATAAACAGGTAATGTTTTCTTTACTTGTATCAATTCAATTTTAGCGCCTTTTTTGTGCTTAAAGAGGTCATATTATGCCAATTTTCAGTTTAATACTTTTATTTGGGGGTCCTGGTAGAATAGGTTTACATACTTTAATTTTCAAAAAACACATTACTTTTGTCATGTGGTGGGTTGCTGCAGCACCCCTTTTCACACGGTGTCTTGAACGCTCCGTTTTGGCTATGGAGTGAGATATCTCCCCTCTGTTCAATCTTTGGTGAGAGTTGCAAATGCGCATTACTTAACGGCAGGATGTAGCTACCCAGAGGCAGAGTAGGGTGGTTAATGCCGAGTAAGGTAGTGTGATTTAAAATAACCCAGCTACAGCAGTAGTGTGTCTGCTGACTGACTGGAGTGTATATATTTTATTATAAATATGAATTTATATAACGCCTTTTATATGGTGACACACAAGTTACAGAAGTAAAGGCTCGACAGGAGTCAGGAGCAGTGTTTTCTGTAGGAGAGAGTAACTCCCTTTGGCGTGAACCTTTTTGGCTTTCTTCGCTTGCTCAAATGCTACATAACGAAATAAAGGATAGGCAAAAAGCATAATATGAACTCTTTTAAAGGGTTTACCCCCAAAATAAAAATTCAGTCATTAACTTCTCACACTCATGCTGATGGACAGTCAGGTGAAGTCTCATAGTCCACAAAACATTGCTGGAGCCTCACAGCACAAAAAACATTGCAGCATTCAACTAAACAACTGAAGTAGATGGGAACTTGTTATAAATCTGTGCTGCAACACTTGTTTTGCTGTGACGCTCCAGAAATGTTTTGTGGATTACAAAACATCACGTGACTTTCAATCTGAGATATGAGGAGATGTATTTTGTGAATTTATCCTTGAAAGTCTAATTAGGTAATTAGATTCAAAGCCCCATGGGCCAAGTTTGCTAATCAGGTTTTATTTCTCACAGGAATGATACCAAAGAAGACGTGTTTGTTCATCAGGTAAGGCAAAGAGCATTTGTCTAATCTAATGCTTTTATGAGCTGATTGAAGTTTTATTTCACGTTAATCCTGTCCCCTTAGACTGCCATCAAGAAGAACAACCCTAGGAAATTCCTCCGCAGTGTGGGAGACGGAGAGGTCGTAGAGTTTGATGTAATTGAAGCAGCCAAGGTAAGTTTCAGGGAGTCATTTCAAAATGGCATTTTAAGTCTGCTGAATTCGCATTTCCTATTCCCACCTTTCTTTGGTGTACCACAGGGCTCAGAAGCAGCCAATGTAACCGGTCCAGGAGGTGTTCCAGTCAAGGGCAGCCGCTACGCACCCAACAAACGCCGCTTCCGTCGACGGTTCTTCCCCCGCAGCCCTCAGCCTGGTGACCAGGCTAAACCAGCTGATGGCCAAGGCCCCTCTGTCGAGGGCGAGGGATCAGGGGAGAACGGTGGAATAAGACCTCAGCAGCGCCGCCGTAGGCCACGCAGACCTCGACAGGAGGGACAAGATGTAAGCGGAAAAAAGGATGGTGTTTTAATGTTGTAAGAAGGTCTCAAACATGATGGGATGAAGTTTATCTTCATTTAGAACTGTTCTGCGATAGACTAGTCTGAGATGTTGTCTGATTGGTTTCTGTCAGGGTGAGGATGTAGAGGTAAAGAATGAAGTAGACGAGAATGACCAAACGCAGCGACCGACACAGCGCAGATTCTGGCGCCCATACCGAAGGTGACATGAAATTTTTCTGCCTCTGAATTACACAAATGCAGAGCTGATTTAGTAATGCCTCTTTCCTTTGACAGACCGTTCCGCCCTCGCCCACCTCCTGATCAGGCTGAAAACGACCAGCAGGCTGCTCCAGAAAGGAGCCAGGAGCAAGGCGAGGGGACGCAGGCAGAGGGCTCTGAGGGCCCTCAGACCAACGGAGAAACAGCCGAGGGTCAGAAACAACGGCGCCAGTCTAGACGCCGCAGGCAAAGGAACTCGGAGTCCTCTACCTCAAAAGTGAGTGCGGGTATCTTTTGTGGTTGATAAACTGCATCATGGGCTCAACCTGGAGCTTTTCCTGAATACAACTTAAGATGAGTAAGAGCAGAATATCAACAAATGTTTTTTCTTACACATGTTACAGAACGATACAGAGAAGTCTGCATCAGAGCCTGGAACACCCCCTCAGACCTCAAAACCATCCGACCTTAAATCCACATCAAAATCACCAAAGGCCTCCCCCAAAACCCCTCCTAAAACACCCGAATCATCTGAGGTAGGTGCTAAAACAGCCATTTTCTATCTGATTTTGCATGATCACTGGTGTTTGTTGTGTTGACACAAATGTCTGAACTGTCCCCTCCCTGCAGGAGGCAGCTGCCACAACAGTCCCAGCACCAACAGAGTGACGTTAGTGAGAGGACAGTCACACGACCCTTGGCATGAGGTGGGGATCCCACACTGAAGTGGTCAGGTCTGGGTCAGGCGGGGTGGGAGACTTGAGGGTGTAGGGTTGCTCTTCTCGTGCTACAGGTGCCACATTGCCTATTTTTCACAGAGGGCAACATGATGGACACTAACAGGTTGTTTAGCGAGGTTTTCCTCTAAGTGGATTTCAGATGGAATGATGGCATTAAATAGATGGCTAGGAGTCTTTAAGGACTTGTCCACTTATGTTTGGACCAAGTTTTCTGTTTAATTCAGGGAGTTATTTTTGAGTGAAAGCTCAAACTGTAGGATCATGGAGCCTTGACACAGAAAATCTAAACATTAGATTTAAACACACACTTTACTGTCTTCGTCTCTCAATCCCTGTGTCTGTCTTGCGTATTTTTATTTTCCTTTTCTTTGTTTTCATAGGTCCTAGGGTTGGAGGACTGGACCTATTCAGAACACATGCACTGCTCTCCCCTCCCTGCACTCCCCCATTCTCTAACCCCCACCCCGTCTCACTGTCATGCCTCACGCCCCCTCCCCTCTCATCTTGTCTTGTGTTGTCCTGTTTAGTAGAGGGATGAGTTGGGAGAGAAGGGGATGCAGGTGGGTGGTGGGTGTGTATTTAGAAATTGAAAATACATCTTTATGAAGAAAAATGGGAAAGAATGGACAATCTGCTTGGTAGCCCAGTTATTCCAGCCTCCCTTTAAAATCTATTTTTCTTTAATTGCCTAGATGGGACACATCAAGTAGTTTATAGAGGAACCAGCCTTGATTTTTATTTGACTTTTTAATTTGGTTGAAGAGGGAAAACCAAGCAGGTGTGAGGTTGGTGGTGCATTATGGGAGTCAGTTTAGTTCTGTTACCACCTCAATCAGTCCTGAAAACATACGACTCCCTTCGTATCCTCAGTGGAGGATAGATTGATGAAAGGGAAACTTTATTTTTTTGTTTTACTTATTTGTGTGTGCTTTTCTTTGGAGGGGATTATGTGCAATGTCAGTACTTAAAACATGCTAATTAATAAACCATGTTTGCAAATCTCCAGTTTCAGTCCTTATTTCATGTTTGACGACTGGGTTGCAGAATTAGAAGATGCTGCTTTTGTCTTCGACATTGGTTTACTTAATGTTAAATGAAACAATTTCTAGTACTGGTTAACATTATTTACAGTACTTTAATCCTTTTAGTCACAATATGACCACAGCATCAAGATTCATTCTATACAAATAACGGGTCCTCTCTGAACAACCTCATTACAAATCCTCAGAAGGTAGTGATACACACCAATAAAGAATAGACAGCAAACAGCACACATGACAGATGCCAGGATAAATACACAAACATGGCGCTTGTGTGAATTAAAAAAAAAACAAAACATCAAGATCTACAAGCAGCCCTTTTGATTGCACATCTTGCTCAAGTCTAGTGTTATCGGGCTTCTGTTTACAAAACCAAACACTTATGGAGTGCATAAAGAATTGAAACGCTTAGACCCTCATACCCTTAACATAAACAACCAATAACACACCGTATGTACACATGAAGTACTAAAATAGATTTAGTTTCTTTAAAGGTAGCATTTCTGCAGGTTGTGCAATGAGTTAATCCTGATCAGAAAAATACTTTGTAATAGCACTTAAGCTGGGAACACACTTCATGATTGAAGTTCAGTTTGACCACTAAGACTTTAATGCCTCGCTTCTCTCTGAGATACTGAATAGAATCTAGGACAGCATGTATAGTCAGACATTTTCTACACTGATCCAATACCTGAATATTGGCACTGATACTAAAATCAAACTTTTCTGATACTTAAATTTGAATAAAACATGTCATTTCAGTAAAATGCTTCTTATATTGAAAAAAGTCCAATATGTTAATGTTGCATTGCCTAAATAAAATATAGTTTCAACTGTATAAGATGCTGGATTTTTTTTTACAACTTTCACACCATGATCCTGTTTTTGAACTCTGAATACTATTCTCTTAAATTGTTTCACTAGATTTACACATCTAGAGTGTTCCCAGCTTTACTACATACTAGGCAAGCATACATAACCTCCTTTTACCTCCAAACTCAAAACTTTGGATGTCTTTGTAGATAAAGTGCAGGAATTCCAAAGTCTCTCCACCTCCGTCTGTCAATATTGCATGCAATAACTGCATCACCGTGGAATAAAATCCTACCACGCTGGTAGTCAATGCCTCAACAGTCCAAACACTTTGTTCTTATGTGCATCTTATTCCTTGAAGCTACAGTAGTCACCTCTTAATCCACAGGGTTCAGCCTTTTGTCAAGGCTCAATTCGTAACCGTTAACCTCCATATTGCAGTGGTACCAGCAAAGGACAATTCCAAAACACACCTTCAACCACAATATATATGAACACAACGATTGACCTCAAAATACATGTCAGAAAATCAAGTTTGGAGTCAGGCCCACATTCAAAGTTCATCCAAAACTGTACTCAGGTCCATATCTCTTCAGGCCAGGAGTCTTCAGTTCATGCTTTCCTCCCCCAAGTAGTCCAGCTCCGTGGGCTTGTCCAGGTCCATGTCCATGTCCATATCCATCATTCCCCCTGCTGAGCGCTGGTGGAAATTTGATGCAATCTGGTCGAAAGTCTTGCCCCGCGTCTCTGGCACCCGGAAGAATGTGAAGATGAGGAAGAAGAGGAGGAGTGCTGCGAAGATCAGGAAGACGTATGGCCCACAAAGGTCCTGAGGAAGGATGGGATCAGATCAAACAACACAAGGAGTAGGGTAGGGTACTCATCATTGCGTAGGACAGCCACAACTATCTATTAAAGATCAAAAAGTACTCACAGCAACATATTGGAAGCACATGCCAATGATGAAGTTGGCAGTCCAGTTGGAAAAGCCAGCCACGGCCATCGCTGCTGGCCTTGGACCCTGAGAGAACAACTCAGCTACAAAGAACCAGGGGATGGGACCTGGACCGATCTCAAAGAAGGCCACGAAGCCAAAGATGGCCAGCATGCAGATGTAGCTCATCCACGGAACAGTTTCCTGTCAGGTGGGAGAGAAAGTAGTTGAGAGGTTTGTAGAGAAATTATCCATAACAGTGCAGGATGCTTGAATCTTTTGGGGACTGACCAGTAAAGCAAGAGCCATGGTCATGATGACGGCACAGATGCACATCCCACCAAGTCCGAGCATGTGGAGCGTCCGTCGACCCATCCTCTCTATCAAGAAGAGCTGTCAAAGGAAATGTGGAAACAGAGATTGTAATCCTCAATTGGAAAATGTAGCTAAAACATACATACTCTGCTTAAGTTGCTAATGTTAGCTATTCACCCAGTTTGTATTGAAATACGACTCCAAGTCAAAACTATGATTCATTGTCAAAACTAAGCTAATAGCTTTCAGCTATGCTATCATCTCTGAGGTTGAGCACAGTGCTGCTTATACCAAATGCTAACATCAGCAAGCTAACAATGACAATGCAAACACGCTTGTGTTTTGCAGGCGTGTTTACCATATTTATTATCTTAGTTTAGCATGCTAACATTTGCTAACTGGCGCTTAACACCAACAAGCTTGGGTTGGTAAGACTTGATAGTTTTCCAGGCATTTTGCCAATTCAAACATCAGGTGAACACCAAAGTGGTTATAATTCATCTAGAGGACGAAATGAATGTTTCTACCAAATTTCATTGCAGTCAGTTCAATAGTTTTTGGGACATTTTGCTCAAAACCACAAATTTCAACCTTATGTAGGCACTAGAGGAAAGTTGGGATCAACAAAATCAGTGGGATTCGTCCTCTGAGGGCCATGATTCCTGACACAAAATGTCACAGGAATCCATCCGAAAGTTGTTGAATTATTTTATTCTGGACCTAATCATGAATTAAAACCCAAGAGTTAATGTAGCTAGCATGCCTAAGACTCGACCCATTTAATGACATTGAAACATCTTGCCCTGCCAAACCAAACTGTTTCAGAGGCGGGCACAAGAAAAAGGCACAACCAACCTGTTATCTTATTTGCTCTTTGATAACAATGTTAAACAGTAATAGAAACACACTTTGGTACAAAGAAGGACTGTAATCTTTAGCATACTAAATTAAAAAAGAATTAACATTTAGTGTTAAATTCTTTTGTTAAGACAGAAGGAGCACAGCAAAAAGTCAAGATGAAGGTTCGTTTGGTTTGGTTTACTAACCGAGACCACTGTGAAAGCGCAGTTTACCACGCCTGCTCCTATGGTGGCATAGACTGGACTCTGGACTCCTGCCTTCATGAAGATACTGGTGGAGTAGTAAAAAATCTGGGCAGAGGGGCAAACAGATTAAGATGAGTTCAGAATCACACTGCGCTGCTCGGAGTATTGATGTCGTCGGACTGTGACTCACTGCGTTGACCCCAGACAGCTGCTGGGAGAGCTGCAGCAGGATGGAAATGATGATGGGCTGGCGGTAGAGCGGAGAGCGGAAGAGCTCCAGGATGGACACCTTCCTCTCCATGTCCATCTTCCTCTTCTCCTCCTTCATTTCTGCCAGCAAGTCGCCCACCTCCTGCCTACCAGTCAACCTCCTCAGGCCTGTACAAGGGAAATGTGTGTATATTATATTAATGTTTTAGCCATTATTTCTTTGAGGAGACATGTTTGAAGCAACAGAGGTTCAGTTGGGTCAAAGATCTTATATGCACCATACATGTGTATATGTGTTCTTGTACATTCAGCCCCATAAATGTTGCATAAGGTGAGAGTATGTAGATAGCGGGGTAATGTACAGAAAGTGATTAGACAGTGTAGTAAACCTAGATAATTTTTCTTTGCACAATTTGAAGGCTTAAAGGAGTAGTTCACCACAAATGTCCTCTCAGGTTTTAGTAAGACCAGTAAATTGGTCCAAATTCACTTTAGCATCTCAGCCTTCTCATAGTTCAATAGCAACATACAGTATGTTGTACTTGTGGAGCTGCAAAATCCTGCATGAGCTGGTACCATTATAGCACCAGGAAAAAAAGGCTGTTGCTAATTTTCTGCACGTTGGACCATTTAAGCTATCTATTCATAGTGATTATAACTTCCAATCACATGTAGCTCACAAAAATACACCACAAAATCAAACGTTGTTCCAGATTAAGTAAAAATCAAGGTTAATCCAAGACATTAATGATGATCTTTGACCAGTCCTGAGTCTCACCTCTCTTGGCCTGGTGCTCCTGGCAGCGGACGATGTAGAGGAAGCGGGGGCTCTCGGGGCAGAAAGGAAGAAGTGCCATCTGAAGTACAGTCGGCACAACAGTTACACCCAACAGGACTGGCCACAAGTCTTCGCTGCCCAGTAACACCTCCAGACCCAGGATCTGCACAAGGAGAGGGATCAAATTTAAAGATAAGGCTGTCACAAAATATAACTATCTGAACATGATGGTTTACTCTGAAGACATTTCCTCACAAATAACTGACACAAATTTTTAAGACATTGCCTCAAAAAAGGGTTTTATAATCTGTGCTATCATATACCTGTGCTATGAGAATGCCAGTGACAATAGCCAGTTGGTGCAGTGTGCCCAGTGCCCCTCGCAGACTTGTAGGAGCTATCTCACCCACGTACATCGGTGTCAAGCCTGATGCTAATCCTGCACAGAGGAAAAGTTGGATAAGAGACAGAAACGTCACCAGTGTGAAGGAGATGACCGACTGCCAAAAAAGTAGCTGCAAAAAGACGCAGAAGCAAACTTTCAAGTACCTTCCTGTGAATTGAAAATAACAGAACAGCAGAGCGCTCACCGCAGTAGGCACCGATGACGAAGCGTCCGAGGATCATCATTTCAAAGGAGCGGCAGAGCTTTGACAACCCCATCAGACTCCCGCCAATGAAGGCAAACATGTTGTTTATGAGCATGGCTTTCCTCCTGGAAAATAAATACACATAGGCACCTTTGTAATAACTCAGCTCTCAAATGTGACATACTCTCATTTTGGATATAATATCATCTAAATCTGACATATTTCAACGAAGATAGCCTAAAATCTGATTTTTTCAGCCTGAAGATTAACATGAACTCAAACACTGTTAAGAGGAAATTAACTTGTGTGAGCTTGGATGCGCTCTACACATGTGAAAACCAGTGATATGTTTGCCTACAGAGGGCAGTGTTGCCGCCAGCTCTGTTAAGATCCACTTTCAGTCAGTGGAAGCTGTGGGCTGCAGTTTGCATCCCGGCTTGGGTTACAGAGGGAAACTGGGTCGAGGCGGAACATCCTGGGCAGAGTTTTATCCCTGAATGATTAGAGAGGGAACATTGGGATCCACTTTGGATCCATGCAGAGGTGGAAGAGGGGCGGTGATTTACAGTATCATGACTCATTGAGTTGATTGTCAAAGCCTAAGAAAGCTGGTATTCAGGTAT
This sequence comes from Pagrus major, assembly GCF_040436345.1. Lineage (NCBI taxonomy): Eukaryota > Metazoa > Chordata > Actinopteri > Spariformes > Sparidae > Pagrus > Pagrus major. Next base: position 21,638,092 of record NC_133224.1, on the reverse strand, counting down.
TTACACTTTTTTTTAATTAGTGATCCCTGCTTAATGGCAATGGTGTGTGTGTGTGTGTGTGTGTGTGTGTGTGTGTGTGTGTGTGTGTGCGTGTGTGTGTGTATGTGTGTTTCCCTACCTGCCCAGCCACTCGGAGACGAAGCCCACACAGAAGGATGACAGCATGCCACCGATGGAGAAGATGGCCACGGACAGCGACCAGAGGGAGGTGAGGGTCCCCAGGGGGATTGGCTCTCCATGCCGGAGCTTCCATGTGGCGTTATAGTCCGCCTCAATCATCTGCACAGGACACAGAGGTGACAGGGCACAAGAACAAAGCGTGAGACAGACCGGACCAGGAGGTAGATTTTATTTGTCCTAGATAAAGGGACAGCTCATCCCAAAATAAAATTGTATTTGTCCTTCTAGTTTGTTTTGGTGTGAGTTCTGGAGAAATCGGTCTTAGAGATTGTCTGCGTTATCTCAAGTATAATGGAGCTACACGGCTCTCTGCTTGTGGTGCTCAAAGCGCCAAAAAATCATTTCTAATTGTCTAATAATCAACTGATCTTGTCGAGAGCAGTTTTATACAGGAACCATTTTCCTTCTCCTGAACTACACCTGCCATTTGTTACACCACGCAGAAGGAAGTGTGCATCTACTCATTGACGAGATGACGGCGTGGGATGGAAACATTAATGTTTCCCAAATAGAATCTCCTGTCTCCCGCAGAAAACACTGTTCCTAGAAGGCCTCATCAGTAGTCTCTCTCTTAATTCCGTGACTTTGTGACATCACACTACGTCACCATGTCACACATTTGCATAATTTATGCCTAGCGGCTAGTTTGGCACGTAAGAATTGATTTAGCACAGCTGCTCTGTTGTTGTTAGCGGTGCCGGCTCAGGCATGTGTGAGCTGACCAATCGGAGGAGACTGGGTTTTCCAAAAGGGCTTGCCTTAAAGAGACAGGAGCTAAAACAGAGTGTTTCAGACAGAGGGGGAACACAGAGCTGTAGCTCTGGACAGTATGAGAAAACCGATGTGTTTTTTGAGCACAAAAGCATGTAAACATATTCTAGTAGAAACCCAAAATAAAATTATGAGCCTGAAAATGAGCAGAATATGTCTCCTTTAAATTGAGGGTTTACAACATTAATGAGAGTATACAGTATATCCTGTACAGAGGAGCCCTTCTTTCTGAAACAGCTCCATTGTTAAGGCCTCATAAAGGGATCTTAAAGTGTCACACGCACACATACAAACACAGCAGCTCAGCTTCTATTCTGGTTTTAGTGTCTCAGTGAAACGACGTCATCCGTGTCACGTTTGTAGTCGAAGGTCAAGGTTCGTTAACAGATGCCTGAATACCAGCAGGCGAGTCGGAAACATCTCACCCGACTTGAGCTCCGTGTGTCCATTCATCAACAACACTCTACTGTTGAGTCTTATGTGACGTATTCATATATGGAATGAACGTATTTGCAGTTCATTTCATTTTAGACTTTAGAAAGAACATGATGCATACACAATATACAGTAAGTCACGCAGTACTCCAGACATTTCTCACATTGAGTACTCAAGCGTGTCCTCATGCTGGAACACATCTGGTGGCTGCAATATGAGCAGCAACATGTTTTATGGCTGGTCAGGTTTTGAAAAATCATGTGCCTCTGTCTATAAATACTGTACATACAGTGTTTGAAGGCTCCAAAAGTGTGAGCAGCACAGTGACAGTGACAGAATACTCATCACATGACCCTAATTCCTCATTTAATAGACATTCGGCATATAAAATGAGCCGATTCCCTGACATTCATCTCCTTTGCATTAAATGATGTAACAGCATCACATCACATGCCTGGGATAGCTTCCCTTTTTCAGGTTTATTTTCTGAACACAATCGCCTCTGTTTGATGTTGCACGACAGGGTGTTGTGGCGCCAAAACACACCTCGTAAAATCAGGAGAAAATATGAGCTTGAATGTCACCATCTTACATCAGCACCTTTGTTAACACACTACCTTTCTTTTCATGGATCTGTGCTTTATGTTTTTACCTTCTGAGGGGCATTGATAACGCCGATGTTGTATCCAAACTGCAGAGATCCCAGGACAGCAGTGAAGACTGAGAGAGCGAAGGTTCCCGTCACTGTCTGCAGCAGAAACACACACATAGAGAGAGGTAAACCACATATTAAAACTATATTCTCAGAGCATGAGTAATACTGAGGCACTCATAGCTCTACTCCACTAACATCCCCTATATATAACTGAGAGACAATCTCCTCAGCACTTTAACTTCCCTCCAGTTTCCCATCAGGCCACGGGCACCTGTCTCACCAGTGACAGACGAGTCGACCTTGGAGAGATGAGGTCTTCCCCTCCAGCAAAGTGTGTTTAAGTCTCAGAGAGCCTTTTCATACTGTGACTGGCAGACTGGTTACTTTGCAGCTTGATGCTAAAGACATAACTCTTTGACAGAACAGCTTTTGGAGGACTTTTCTGCTACTCTATGCTCCCGCTCCACTACATTTTGGGGGCAAATATTGTACTTTTTACTCCACTGCATTTATTTGATAACCTTAGTTACTAGTCACTTTGCAGATTGCATGCTGCATCCAAGCCAAAGTAGTGTATTAAATGTATTTTATCGGCAATCACACACAAAAAAAACCCCACTGCTTCCAATGATTAGAAAAATACTCAGAGAAAAGTCAGGTAATCAGTCGTCCCACAGTATACACATATGTGTAAATAAATGTAGAAATGTACTTGAACTCCCACTTTTGGTACTGAGGTACATTTGATATCAGATACTAATAAGACTTTTACTCAAGTAATATTTGCACGGGTGACTTTCACTTTCATCAAATTAATATTTTAACACAATATATTTTGGGAACACTTTAGAGCACTGAGTTAAACAAACCAAATGTACGATCTAAAATGACAACCGTGCACTGAAACAATAAACTTCCTTGGGAACTGAATAAGTATAAAATACCCTGAGTATCTTTTTCTTTATTATAGTCTGTAACAAAAAATGTACGTTTTCATATCAGACAACAATACAGAGATACCAATCAGTACCAATATATCTGTGGGAAGCCAATATCGGCTCACAAGTATGGGATAAACAGAGAAAAACACACCCATCATGACTTCCTGAAAAGTTGACATTTTGCTGATGTGGGCCACCTGACAACAACAATATGATGTGACTTTAAACTAAAACTTTAAAGTCAAGTTTCATCCTCAGTTTTGATCAGTTTTGTAAAAGAAAGTATCCAAACTTAAGTATCAAAAGTAAAAGTAGAAGTAAATTCTACGTATATTCTCATGTATGTAAAAATAAATTATTTTAAAAATGTGCTACTTTGGCTCTGATGCAGCATCTTTAAAGTGACTTCGTAACAACAGTTGAGTGGAGTCGAAGTGGAAATGTGGTAATGTACAGGTACCTCAAAAATAAAGTACAGCACTTTAGCAAATGTAGAATGTAACTTAGTGACCTTACATCAATGATTTTGTGTTCTGTGTGCATTTACTGTTTCATACTTTGGCAAAACTGATCTTATTGTGTCTTATTCTGTTTGACTGTATTCTAATTATCATTTAGTAAAGTCTGAGGCCTCATGTGGTTTGTACTGTATGTAGTCAGTGTGGATCTGTAGCACTGTTTCTTGACCTTGCTGTGTTGAGTCTTGAGATAAGTGCTGTTTAGTATGCATGGACCAAAACAAAAGGGTGTGTGTCTGTGTGTGTGTGTGTCTGCTCGTGTCCTTGTTACAGAAAAGGTAAAACATCAGAGGCAGCCAGTTATGCTCTATTACACTTCATGGTGACTGAATTTCATTACAAATTAACCCTCACAACGCTCAGTCATTAATTAACTTTTGCTGCTAATTTACTGCTTTTACTAACTATAAGATATTAAAAAGAGGGCCCCTGATTCATAGAGTGTGTTTGCTTTTTTGCTTTGTTTGAGTTTCCATGCTTAAGGGATTTATTTTACACTGAGGCCAAAACTTCTGCCTTCCTTCCTGCCCGGTTACAGACAGTCTGCTGCCTGCGACGATGAGGCAGCTTTAGGATTTCTTCACCTCATTACGTCACAACAGTCCACGCTCTCTTGTTTTAACATTATGGAGAGATGAAACTGTCCAAAATCAGAAGATTCACACTAAAAAAGTTTGATACACATGTCCATCTGACCTACAAATGATTTCTCACAAAGAGCTGGAGGAAGCTCACAACACAGGCAGTGTTTATGAGGGTGGTGAGGAGGAACCAGTCAAACTAGGTGGCCACAGTACTCAGCTCTGACCTGTAAACTCGGTTATTTAGCTCTTCAAGGTCACTGCTCAGGACTAAATAAGGGCCAAAGCTCATTCAGATCAGGGCTGATTTTAGTTTTCCTCCTTGCCGAAACTGGCACATTTATTGTAGTTAGTGGCTGTTGCATAGGCCATTATTGTTTTTTTATTCTCATTCTCAATTATTCAATATTTTAAACTCTGACAATATAAACCATTGCTGGACATAATTCTCAACAAGTATATTACACAATATAGTTTAAAGCAGGTAGAAATAAAACGATCCTATTTTAAGTCATTTAAATATTCAGATTTTTTTTTTTGGCCGACCAGTCAACGATTTTGTCACTATTTGTTGTGTTATACAAAGCAAACTCAAATTCGGCATAGCAAAGCATGTATTTTCTCCTATAGTCTTTTTGTACGACGGAGATAAAACCGTGCGTAAAATCTCTCCAAACAAAATTACGCACCGAACAGTAAAATGCGCATGAATAAGGACCCAAATAACGTCTTTCCCTGCAACCTACAGTTCATCGCATCACTTTTGCGAGTAAAAACAAACAAACCCAACCACATGTTTAAGCTGTAAAAAGCTCTCAAGAAAAAGAAAATTACCTCCCCCCCGAGTTGCTGAAACCCGGCCGGCATGTTTCTGGCAGCTCCAGGCACCCGGCGGCAGTAGATGACAGATGCGTCTGGTGCCAAATGGAGACACGTGAAACTCCCCCAAAAGGACAACAAGTCCTGACTGCGACCTGCTGCAATTAAGCACCGAAAAAGCGCACTGAAAGGTAATATCCAAAAGAGAAACCCAAAGTGGTCAATCTGGTGCGTCCTGTGCTGCAGGTTGTCCTCTCTTCTTTGAACTCTGTGTTGTGTCCGTCCAGCTGGGATAGAGTGACACACGCACACCCACGTGCACGCCTCTCTCCGTATCGAGAGGGTAGATGAGGGAGGGGGTGAGGCTACTCCAGTCCTGAAAATCAGCCCACTGGGCCTCTGGCTGATCTTGAGGTCCGGCTGCAGAGGTCGAGACGCAAGCAGGAAGCTCCCTTGACCTTAACGACTATTGGCTGAGGGAGAGAGGGGTGCGAACAAGTGTAGGGAAAGATGACTGCTGTGCAACAGAAAGCAGACAAGGAGGTCTGGTTTGTGTTATGGAGCTCAAGAGGTGATTACATTTTAACAATAATTTATCCATCTCTGGAGCTCATGACTTTGTTGAGGGCCAAATTTGGTCTTAAAAGCAACTCTGTGAGTCATCTTACATAATGTAGGCCAGGGCCGTAGCAATGGAGTCAGCATGGGGAATTTTAAAACATTTAGACATTTACAAAGACATGGGATGAACTTTGCAATAATATCTAATAGTGTAATGGTGTTGTTGTAGCTAGCATTGCTAATGCTAGCTAACATTAATGTCTCTAACGCTAGCTAGCTAATGTTGGGGCAATACAGTATACTGAGCACATACTGTAGAACTTTTTGGATTTTTACAAATGTTTACTTGCACAGAGATAAAAAAACAACAACAACAACAACAAAAAACAATCATGTTGGACCCGACAAACAATTTAAAATCATTAACTAAAATTATTAATTTACTTTATGGAAAGCTAGTGAGTAGAATATGCTCAGATTGTATGGGCTGTTTGCTAGCTAATGCTTCGAATGTATACTAGCTAGCTAACAGGAAATTAGCATAACATTGCGAAAAGATAACCATTCATAAAGTTATCACATTCAACAAAATGATCACAATCGACAGATACTGTATAGCCTACAAAACACTTGTTTTTTTAATACGTTTAAAAGTAATGAAAAACAGCTTCTGTTCGGGTATGGCAACACCACTTGGACAAACCATGCTCAGAACTGCTGAACCGCAAAACACCTTAGAACTAATGGTAGAAATAAAGGCTATTTTTATGCAATAATGTGGTACATCTGACTCTTTGCTTGTGAAGTGCAACATTGAAATCTGTGGCGCGTCATCGAGAGAAAGTGAAATAATGCAGGTTACATGGTTGCACAGGTGTTGGACCTTAGACGAACTAGAGTTCAACCAGCAATGACTCAACATTTCTCGTGGGCGGTCAAAGAGGGGCTCGTCTTTGACGCCCTGGCTGCCATTGTCTGTCTTCCCAACAGCTATAAATCCCTTTCTATTTCAGATCACATGCCAAAGGGGTCACACACCATAGCTCATCCCGTTCCACTAACTCTCCCCCCTCTGTTGCATACAACAAAGCTTAATCCTCCTCCAGCAGGCAACAGGTGGGCTCTAAATTTGGCCTGTGCCACCTGAGTTGGCAGTGTAGGTGTGGTTAGAGGGGAAATTTGGCGATGGACGGTGTGTCTGAGGCGGGGATTAGGGGGTGTGTTGTGGGAGGGTTGCACTGGGCGGGAAAAAAAGTTCTGCCAAAGGGCTCAGCAGAAAAAGTCTGCTCTAGATCTCTCAATTGAATGATTCAAGCCCACCCCTTGGAGACACACCCCCACCTCACACCACTCTCCTCTTGGAGCTCACCTCCTTTTCCATGTCCTGCTCTCATACGCACATTGAGAAAGAGAGGAAGAACCTGACACCCCGTCATCCAAAGCCAGGGGCCCCAAGCACAGTTTAGTGTGTGTGTGTGTGTGTGTGTGTGTGTGTGTGTGTGTGTGTGTGTGTGTGACTCGGACTAAATGTAGAGAAACTTTACACCATTAGAAGAGTGGCGTAGAGCCGTTACCAACATAGTTGAAAGGGTTCCTGTGCACAACCTGGGACAGACAGAGATGATAGTATGACATTTCCATAAAGTATCACATGAATTCATACAGAGGGAGCCAAGAACAATGATAGAAGTTCAAGTACAGACCTGTGGTAATGGATTAAATACGTGTAAGTGCACAGTCAATATCTTAAACCAAAAACACCTGTTCAGCTGTTCCGCCAAATGTCACATATGTTTGTTCCCAAACTAGAGATGCCGACAAAAAGTCACACCACCACGCAAACGCACCATGTGACTGCCCTCTATTAATCACCCAAGTGATGTAGAGAAAGCCCGTGTAAATACTCTTCCTCCTCGTCATGACGTTGTGTGTGTGTGTGTGTGTGTGTGTGTGTGTGTGTGTCTGTGTGTGCACGCCTAGCTGTTGGGGTCAGCCGGTTCAAAATCATGTTACAGTAAACCGAGTTGCCTGAAGGATGGCAGGTGTTGAACTGTTTGGTTAGTGACAGTGAGTGACCGGCAACAACATTCACACCAAACTCAATGTGAAAAATGTATGTGTGTAAAAACCTTAAAAACCTATGGACAAATCAAGCAGGTCCAAAAATAATGTAACGTTATGTGACACAATGCACTGAAAAGGTAGGATAAAGTACAAAATAAGACTCAATTACAAATTACCAACCATAAGATCATGAGTTTTATTAGAATGGCCAAATTATAATCAGCAATGAAAATATTTGCAAAGCAATAAACTGTAACATGTATTTCTTTGCCACAATAAGATTAAAAAATAATTTTCTTCAATGGACCCTGGGAGAAGACAACTACATTTTTTTTTGACTATTATGATTATTATTAAAATGTATTTTGGGAAACTCGCTCAGTAGCTTGCTTGTCAAGAGTTTGATAATTAGATCGATACAACTCACACGTCTGTCTATGTATGAAGCTACAGCTAGGACATAATTAGCTTAGCTTATTATAAACACTGAAAATACAGGGAGACAACTAGCCTAGCTCTGTCCAAAGTTAACAAAACCACCTACCAGTACCTATAAAGCTTGCTAATACCATATCATACATACATGTCATACACTTAATCTGTGCAAAGATCTTGTGCGTAGTCCTATTTCTCAGTCTTTTTAGCTTTTGACATAGCCACGCAAGCTGTTTGACCTTATTTCCAGTCTTTTATGCTAAGCTAAGCTAATCGGTTGCTGACGGTAGCTCCATATTTACCGTACAGGTGTTTGTGCGTGGTATCAATCTTCTCGTCTACCTATCGGCAAAAAAGCAAATATGTCTATTTTCCAAAAGGACAGACTATTATTTTAAGTTACGACATCAAAGCTACAAAAACTATAAATGAAATATTTGCCCCCTTTATAAGAAGACACATTTTGCGAGTTGGTTCATCAATTGTAGCCTAACACGTAGGTTTTCCTTTGACTTACAAAACCAACTAATAAAGAACGTTAGGCTTTAAATCAAATATCTAAAGAATAACTAAGGCTGACCTCGTAAACAGATAAAATATTAATTAATTAGTTAGTTAATCCTGTAAAAGCACTATGGCAGATTGTACTAGAACCTGCATGCAGCTCAAGCTATATTTTGGCCCTGGTTGGCATTAGTTAAACTTCTACAACATACAAGTTTAATTCAGCTTCATATAGCATGGCCATTGCGTAACATGTCCAGGTTCAAACAAGGATGACAGGGCTCATCTGTTTCAAAAATGGCCTTCCAACCAAATCCAAAAAGTTCATTGACACTATGAGAAAATATCAAATTACATATAAAATGAGAATAGTTCAACATTTCCTGCTGCAACATCAACATTGATCGTGCAAATTATCTTTTCCCTCTCTGCCCTGGTCCCGTTCTGTTAGACCTCACTATTGTATCTATATATAGGGCCACAGGGATTGAGTTCAAAGTGGACTCGCTGGCACCATCAGCACATTCACTCAAAGGTCACACAGCCCAAAAGTGGCACCATTAACTGCGGTGGACCCAGACAGACGAGAACCCACATTCAGTGCGTACTCTTTGGCTGAGACTCTTGCCAGTTCATTGGGCACAAGTGACCGGACATAAGCAGCTGCAGGTACCTGGGTGAGGTCCTGCTCAGAGTTTCTCTGCAGCTCTGGTCCCCTGTGGCATAGAAGTTTATTTAATCAGTTAAAGGGGCATTTGAAGGGTGATGAGAGGCGTCGTCATCCAGAGGAGATTATGAAATCAGGGAAGCTGACTGATCTAAACTGTAGGTAGGTAGAATAACCACGCAGGAAGAAACCATGCCTGACAGGCCGTGAGTAAGACAGTGACCCTGCCTGCTCCAGAGACGCTGATTCAAAGATGACCTCTGACCTCCCTGGAGAGAGAAAGAAGCAGGGTCAGAGTGTGGGTTGACTCCTTGAAGAGAAACTTAAACACAAATCACTGTTGTCAAATGAAAACTGATGTCAGTGTTACAAGAACTACAACTGTCAGATGTTACAGCCGACTACTGAACCACAATAAAATGTACAAGCCACTTTTCTTTTTACATTTTAAGATACATATAGATGTGTATTTACAAAATACATATGTGTGTTTTGATTCTGAGTGTACATTTTATGTGAATGCATGTGTTTGCCTCTTCTCAAGCAAAAAGATTGCTTGATGCTGGACTAGTATACCCTTAAATACTGTGTCAAGATACATTTTGTCACCTGGGATACCTAATAGTGTTTTTTATCTTGGTACATAAGTGTCTCTTTGAATTATTGTGTATGTTGGTACATCACTGTAGCAGTCATTTAAGGTTAGTTGTCTGACCTAAAAATCTAGCAATTCCTGATAATGTCGTCATGTTGCCTTCAGGAGCTCCACAGAAGCCTGTAGTTTTTCCTTAGTGCATGTCAGTGTTGTTTATTCTTCAAACAAGTAATAAAACAAACAAAAAGACATTCAACTATAGACTGAGCAGCACTGAACAAACAAATGTTAATATATTATGGGGATAATTGTACAAATAGTCATTTCCTATGCAACTGGGATTTTGTTTAGTACGGTCGTTCTTGAGTTGCAATATTTCCCACGGTATGGAACGCAACATTTCGCGATGTTGCATTTAAACGCGTCAGAAGAGCAGAACGCTGATTGGTCGGCTGGGCAGGCTTAAAAACAGCCCCTCCCCCTCCATTCGGTGGTATTCCCCGTCGACAACGTGCTCGGATAAACCCCCAAAATATTTTGACTTTATCGGCTGTTTCCACTCTTCTGAACGCAGGTGACTCACCGCCCATACAGCAGTAGCGGACAACCCAAGGTAGCGTTGTGGACACTCATGCCTCATTCGTTAAAGCAAGGGCGCCAAGAGCAACTCATCTGTCCGATAGAGAAAGTTTTACGGCAGTTTAGCTAGTTAGCGGATTCCGAAACGTAAAGCTAACGTAATTAGCTAGCTAGTTATGCTAACGCCAAGCTCGTTAGCCAAAACAAAGAAAGACTTGTCCGCTATCGTGGCGAGCTAAACCCGTGTTACACCGTCGATAGTTAGTAGCTCCCGTTCACATATTAGCGCAGAGTGAAGTTATTTTCATTGAGTTTTTTTGTGAAAGTGACCGACTGGAGCTAGCTTGAAGGCCTCCGACACGAAAGAAAATGGACGGCAGCTAGCTAACGTTAGCAGGCTGAATGGTTTTTCGTGTTGTTTGTTTGGGTGGCTGCTTGTGAAGTCAGTAAATTTAAGATTCGCATCAAAACTGATATTTGAAAAATATGGCTATGTCTAGCGCTTTATGTGTTTTTATAAGTCAGAAGTTTTAAAACTAAGGAAACCTCAACGTTAGTCAGCAAATCAGAGCAAAAGGCCTACTTTTTTTTCAAACTGCATTTCCTGTGTGGCAGCAACCAGAGGTTTGATTATCGACTAATTATTGAGGCAATTTATCGATTTAAAGTACAACGTTGTTGAGTTACAGCCTCTCAAATGTGTGTAGTTTGTATATTACTGTAAATTAAATTTCTTTGGGTGTTTTATTGTCATTTTTAAAAAAAAGATTTGTTCATTTTTTATCATTTTATAGACTAAACTGTTAATGTATGGTTGAAAAAAGAGACAAATAATAAAACTTGTTGCCAAATATGTTAAATCACATGTCAAATGTAGAGTTTGATAGAGATCAAGGTGTTGCATACTTATTACTAACACAAGCTCTTACTTCCTGTTGATCCCCATCCAGCGCTCTTCCTCACTTTTCTCCTCTGGGAAAATGATGATGGATCAAGAGCCCGGTCTCGAGAGTCTGCCTCTGAGCCAGAACTCTTTCAGAGAGCTGTGGGAGAGTGTGTAAGTTGTGTTTTAATAGTAAATACCACTTTGAAAGATGTCATTGTGCTCGAGAAAAACAAGTAAACCAGTGTGTGTGTGTGTCTGTTTACTTTTGCAGCGCGGCTCCCCTAATCTCGACCATACCGACCGAGCCTTCTGAAACATGGGGCGTGCAAGGACCAATGAATATGCTCGTAAGCATACTTACTCATACCTTCATTTAAAAACACTGAACTGAATGGCTGCATGATAAAGCTCTCTGTTAGATATTTGACTCTCTGGTGTTTCTCTCCTTTTCCAGCTCATGAACGACCAAATTCTGGCTGAGGGGTTTGATGAACAACTTTTTGAGCTGCCTCCGGAGATGTCTACTAAAGATGGTGTTACTCCCCCGTCCTCCACCGTCCCGGTTACAACTGACTACCCGGGGGAATACGATTTCCAGCTGCGTTTTCAGAAGTCTGGAACCGCTAAGTCGGTCACATCTACAGTGAGTCTCATCTAAAAATATAGAAATTCAACTTATTTGTTGATTTCCTGTATTTTTAAACAGTTTCGAAGAATTTTCAATTTATTATGGATAACTGTTCTTATATCTGTTCCTATCAATGTGAGGAAAAAGTTGTATATACTTCTCGCTGTGTCTAATTTTGAAAACATTACACAGAATTTAAATGGTAGACTTAAAATGTTAGACGTTCAGCGGGACTTGCGGCAGATTGTCCTGCAACCAAACATGGCAAGGAGCAGAAAGCTTGCTGTTTGAGCCCCTCGCCAAAGAACAAAAGAGACTTCCACAGCTGCTCAGTTATCAGGCGCCTTTCACTTTTCAACTCAGTTTCTTCCATCCAAAGTGTTATTTTTATATGTAGAAGCTCTGCTCCTGTTGTGTATTGGTCTAACTCACAAAATTAAATTCAACCTTACTTCACAGATTTAAAATTCTGAGATTGGAAATGGAAAAGTTTTACTGTCGTAAACTCCTCCACTGGTATCTTGGGTTTTTATCACCCACAAAAGTATTTAAAGTGTGTAAAACATTGAAAACGATCTAAATTAAGAGTAGAAGATGTATATCTTACCTTGGCTTCACGTTAAAAATCCATTCTTTCGTATCTCTGGTGGCATTCAAGTGGAATCTTATTCATTGTGACGATTCGCTAAATTTTAAGGACTACAGTCAGTCACTGGGTTTGAAGAGCCAATAGCATTAATGTTTCCACTGTGACTCACCCAGCAGCGCGCTGCAGTTGGCCAGTTTAGTTGAAGTTAGGGTGGTCTGCCCTGAAACTCCCGCCTCCGCCGACTTGTGTGCTCTGTCTGTGGGAGAGGTGCAGTCTGGTTGTAAAGCACAGCTCTGACATGACGGGACATGTTCCTGCACCTCTTCCTCTAGCACAGAAAGGGTTAAAACGGACGAAAGCAAGGTAAAAAATCTTCTTTTAGCTTGATCAATCTGGCCTTACTTATTTAGAGAACCTAAAATGTAGTTTGTTTTTGATTCTTCAGAGAAGAAAGAGTAATCAAACTTATTTTATGGAACTTTTATGGAATTTTTTTTATCTCAGACCAGTGCTTGGCATTTCAGCTCCACTGATAATAATGTGGCTTTTTCACTTTGCTTTCTCTCAGTATTCAGAGCTGCTGAACAAGCTTTATTGCCAGCTGGCAAAGACCAGCCCTGTGGAAGTTCTCGTCACCAAGGAGCCTCCTGCGGGCGCCGTCCTCAGGGCCACAGCGGTTTATAAGAAGACCGAGCACGTGGCCGAAGTGGTCCGCAGATGTCCCCATCACCAGAATGAGGATGGTTAGGAAAATGAGTCACTGAATATTGCCTTGTATTTGCAGTGGATGAATGCTTGTCTTTGCTAGAAGACGAATTGTAAATGGATGTTAAGTTTTAATTTTTTTCCTAATGTGTTTTTACATTTAGCTGCAGAGCATCGCAGCCATCTCATCAGAGTGGAGGGCAGCCAGAGAGCGCAGTATTTTGAAGATCAGCACACAAAGAGGCAGAGCGTGACTGTCCCTTATGAGCCCCCGCAGGTACAGCTGCCCCACTTGATCTGTCCGAGAGAACATGTCTACTCTTTCTACTGCTGTCATTTTTACCCATTCACATTTCCTACCTTCAAATATTTTGTGTGAGTATATAAACAAACAGTGCCTGTCACTTTGAGATCCTAATTTAGCATTTACATTTGAAAATTGGCCATAGCATTTTCACCCTTTTTGTATACACCTCAACCAGCAGTGAATAAACACTGTTGTTGTTCTTCTCCTGCTTCAGTTGGGATCAGAGATCACAACCATCCTGCTGAGCTTTATGTGCAACAGTTCCTGCATGGGAGGCATGAATCGTAGACCCATCCTCACCATCCTGACCCTCGAGACTCCAGAGTAAGTGTTTCTTCTCTTTTAGCAGATGTTAAGAAGGGGGTGCTGGGAGTCTTAATGTACCTTCTGTGTATTGAGAAAAGGCAGACATTGACTGATATGGATGCCCCAGTTAAGTCTTGCATTACTATTCTGGGAATTTATTCATCCTTGGAAAGCATTTTGAGCCTTTCTACTCCTCATCTTCTTCATAGGGGAGTCGTTTTGGGCCGGAGGTGCTTTGAGGTACGCATCTGCGCATGTCCAGGCAGAGACCGCAAAACAGAGGAGGAAAACAGCGCCAAGACGCAGAATGGTGCCAAACCAATTAAAAAACGAAGTATGTTTATGTTGCATTACATTAATTTTCTGATTTTAGTTTCCATCTATACTTCCTGTTTCCTTGCTAACCTCAGTTTTGCGTCTTTAGAGAGCGTCCCTGTTCCTGACACCACTTCTGTGAAGAAGTCCAAGTCAGCCTCCAGTGCAGAAGAGGAGGACAAGGAAATGTTTGTGCTGCATGTAAGTAAACATTCATGCAGTCATAAAACTGGTTGTGGAAAATTTCCGTGGTCTTCGATTAATTTCCGTTTGATTACCCTGCAGGTTCGTGGTCGAGAGCTGTATGAAATGTTAAAGAAAATCAGAGATGGTCAGGAGGCGCTGGACAGGCAAAGGTAAGAAGTGTAACGTGTGTTACTTTGCAGACATCAGCCTGAATCACTGTAAGTTGACTAAACTTGTGACTTAAATCTTCAAGAATATCTCAACATGGTCGACAAATTTGGGCATTTACTCTGTGATAAGTTCGGCAGCAGTTTAAAGTTTTAAAGCCAGATTGTCGTGAACATGTTTTATAGAAACTTTTTAGCCTGAACTCTGTTGTGTCCAGTGGAGATCACCTGCCACCAGAGGTCACTGTATATAATAATTATGTTATCTTGCTTGACACTGGGGCGGCAACTAAACATCATTTTCATTATCAATTAAATCATTTAGTCTATAAACTGTCAAAAAATGTTCATCAGAATTTCTCAGAGCCCAAAGTAACATCTTGAAATTGCTTCTTTTGTCCAACCAACCTTCCAAAACCCAAATACTCTACGTTCACTATCCTAAACAACAAAGAGAAGCAGCAAATCCTGACATTTAAGAAGCGGCAATGTTTTTGCCTCAAAAATGACTTGTAAGATTATGTTTTTGTGGCCATTTGAATCCAGATGCCATTTAATCAATTGTAATCACTATCTACTGTGTAAAAGTAGAGTTATATCATGAATGTAGGGTAAAGAAGAACAAATATTTTAAGAAAAAAATAATTTGAACAGTGAATAGATGCTGCCCAAAATGTTTGATCAAAGCTTAAACAGTCTTATAAGTAGTATTCTCAGAGTCCTTTTGTGTTATTTCAAATAAACCAAATCCACCACAACTGCCCTAATTTCCAACAGTCACCGAATTGTTTTCCTGCCTTCTCTCCACAGCAAAACTAAGACCAGGGCGTCTGTGAAGCATGAGGTACCTCTGCCTTCCAGCGGAAAGAGACTGGTGCAAAGAGGAGAGAGGAGTGACAGCGACTGAGAAGCTCATCATGATGATGATTGATGATGAGAACAAAAGGCATGCCTTTCTCCCTCCAAGCCATCAGGGTTTATTTCAGGTTTTTAGTAATTTACCAGAACTTGATCTTATAACTGTACTGCCTGAATATTTTACTGTACTGTAAGTACTCTGTTTTTTGACTTATGCAAGATAAATAAAGGTTGAAAAGATTTTGCAGAGGAGAGCGGTTCATACTGTAAGCAGTTCTGCCTACTCTTCAGTACTCTTGCATTTAAAGGTCCCGTGAA
This sequence comes from Pagrus major, assembly GCF_040436345.1. Classification (NCBI taxonomy): domain Eukaryota; kingdom Metazoa; phylum Chordata; class Actinopteri; order Spariformes; family Sparidae; genus Pagrus; species Pagrus major. The sequence continues at coordinate 21,622,522 of NC_133224.1, read as the reverse complement.
ATGGCTTTGACATTTTTCACTGTGCTTGAAACAGGATATAACGGGTTTGGACTTTAAAATTGGGAGGGACTCAATTTAATCAGTGTTAATCTTGGCAGGGATTTTCCTTTTTGAGTTTTAATGATTCTGATTTTAAAATTGATCAGTCATAAATAATGCATTTGTTGTCTGAATATAGAAAACTAAAGATTTTAAATGTTTTCTATCTTTTTATATAAGGCCAGATTTAAGAATACACATAATTTCCTTCTTTTTAAAACTCCAAATTATTATGACATCACAAAAAGCTGTAAATAAGTTTTAACCCTGTTTATCTGTAATTTGTCATCTAGGTCCCCTCCTACTTAACAGTGACGTTTCTGCTCGAAGGGAACATGGATTGTCACAAAAAGTCAACACTAGATTTGGTAGATGCGGGGCTGGCACCCCAAAAGCCAATCACCTTTTAGTATTTAACTTTTATACACGGCAGAGAGCAGAAACCGATGTTGGGAAGAATAAGAAAAGAGGAATATTGACATTGAAATACAAGAATTGATAAACTGTTATATGTTAGGATGTCCCAGCAGTAATCGTTTTGTTTGTTTCCGTTTTTGGCCTCCATGAGCACTTCACTTTGTTGTGACCAACCACTGTCATTCACCTGCGACCACTTTTGTTTTTACACTGCCAAGAGAAGTATACGTATAAAGGCATTTCTTTGTTTTATTTCTGTATCTTTATAGATTATTTTGGGAGCTTAGTTTTGTATAAGAGTTTTATCTTTCTATATTTTTCATTGTCGTCGTTTTTTCATGCCTTTTTTTTTTTGTACTAATTTGCATTTTATACTCAAAGCTTCAGCCAAAATAAATGCCTAACGTACAACTGTGTCCTTGTGTTCTGTTGGCAGCGAGCATATATATCCTCACTTTGCATCTCTGCAGTTATGTTACATAACTTCCCCTTTTTACTTAAGTACTTTGCATGATTGTATGCGAAACCAGGGTCATGTGACGGTATTATGGGTGTTGAATAAAGCCTTGTGTTGCAGGCAAATGTGAATGTTATTACCTATTGATCCATGAGAGTGGAACAGGTGTTTTAGTGCTGAGAGGTGACGTTGGAGGATGCATCTGTAACCTCGGAGATCAGTTGGACACAGTATTTAACTTCAGTCTTGTCTGGTTCCAACTTTTTACATTTTTATTTTACATTAGCTGACCTGGTGAAATTTCGTGAAGCTGCTGTGAATCTAGGATCCACAAGATTCTCAACATGGGAGAGTTGTCTCTCAAGGATAAAGTCTGTATTGTAATTTCCTTGGGTGAGTTGTTTTGTCAATGGTATTCAGCTGTACTGTTTATGGAGCATGAAATGAAAAGAGCTGAAGCTGCAGCTGATGAATGTTATTGATGTATCATGCAATGATGAAAATGTAAAAATGTTCAGTTTACAGTGACAAAAACAAAAGCAGCATTTTCTTTCAAAAGAAGCCGGCACTTTGTCGTTTTGCTCGAAATGACTTGATTAATCAATTACCAAAATTCATGTTCTGTTAAACGACTACCAGCAACTGTTTCAGCGCCATAACTTTCAAAGTTAAAGCATCCTTATTCAAAGATTAACACCTTACACTATCCATAATTAATAAGAGATACATTTATCTTTATTTAAACTTTAGTTAGTTAGACAGTTATTTGACTTAACAAACAACAAAATGTGTTATAAACCATTTATTATGCCATTGATTATTGTAAAGTTGCATCTGATGTTTATTATACTTTGAAAATGGTTAATAAATACTGTGTAGGTCATTTATAAACACTATTTGGATGTCATTAACACAAATAACTTAAGTTTAACTCAACTCTAAATGTAAAGTCAGAATAGCATGAATTGCTTGTATTACTTTTATTTTGACTGCATTTGGCCTCTTCGGTGTAGACAAATGGCCCTAAGGGTACAACCTGAGGATCTGGGGCCCCGTTGCAGCTGATATTCAACCTTTTTTTACAGCCTAATGATTACAATTGAGTCAATTACAAAACAAAAAAAAGGAAAAACAACAACGAGGAGGTATAGTCAAACTTTGCTTTGCTCAAAGTTATCCCTCGATACTTGATTAAATATATATATATATATATTACTTGCATCTGTATCTTAACTATGACAGAAAAACTATTTTTGTTCACTGAACTTGCTGCTGGTGAGAACACAGATGTTAAGTACAGTACTGAGCTCTCCTCTCCTGTCAACCTGTCTCTACTCAGCCCTGATGTTGATGTTCAGTGCTGCAGAGCGAGACTACTTCCCTCAGGCGAGAAGTCTCACCTGGGAGGAGGCCAGGAATCACTGCCAGGTACAACATGAAACTCAGTTATATGTACCAAAAAGGCTGTTTATTTATTAACAATTTTGCTGAAATAGAACGGTTGATGGTCATTAAAGACTGACAGGTGTACCGATATGTTTGCTCCACAAACCCCATAATGACCACTGAGTTGATTCACGACTGTTGAAGTTTGACTGTGTGGCCTTTCACACCCTGTCAGGTCTGTTTCAAAGACCTGGTGACACTGACTTCTGAAAACACCCAAATCATCGCTCTGAATCTCACCTCTGACTACTGGGTAGGCCTCCGCAAGAACCTCTACCCCACCAGCAACTCCACTATGTTCTGGTCCCGCTGGGCCAACGGGGATCCCCTCGCCTTCCAGAACTGGTACCCTGGTTGGCCCGTGTTGAAAGCCCCCTCCCAAAAAGAAGTCTGCTGCAGCTGCTCCTGTACCTGCCCAGAAAAAACAACCTCCCTCGCAGATGTGACGACTTTAAGTGGACTGACAGGAAGCACAAATGACGCCACGGGTTTTAGCATGTCAAGTTCTGGTGGACAGGGATCTACCTCCACGACGGGAGGCCTGCCACCGGTAGCAGCAGAGTGTGTGCGATCACCAATGCGGTCCACAAACGTCTCAAACGACGCTGATGAGCACAATGTTAAAGACTCTTGTGTGGCCATGCTCAGCTTTGGGGCCTGGGTAGAAAGGAACTGCTTGGAGAATCTGCCTTTTATTTGTTATGAAGGTAAAACTCTTTGTTGTTTCCTCTCAGCACTGCACACAAACAATACACTCTATCCATCATAATGTCCCCAAGTTTAATGTATGTTTCCATGAACAGTAAATACCAAAAAAACAAAACAACCAATACAACTATACACAGTGAGTTTTTTTCCCCCTTTAATTTGTTCATTCATTTATAGGGCATATTTTATCTTCGACACATCGAGATACAAACTCCACACAGATTATGGCGAATTAAACTAAACTTCCATTCCAAGTCCGATACCTGCCGAAAAAACCCTCCAAAACATCAGAATAAAACACATGGCAGCTCTCGAGAGTTTGACACAACAAAAAAGGGCCAAAATACATTGAGCCAACACTTGCACAAAGTTTCTGAAAAATCTTCATCTCATTTCCAGATCGTTTCATCAGCCAAGTCACCGTGAGCAATGTGACTAACCAGAGCTCCATCCTCACATGGCAACCCGGACCCGGTAACATCAGCCATTACCGCTTAGAGGTCAAAGGCGACAGAGATCTGAAGCAAAATCAGACTGGCTTGACCTCGAATCTTGACAGCCTGACAGCCGGCACCAGCTACTCAGTCCAGGTGTTTCCTGTTAAATGTCAGAGAGACCTCAACCCGCAGAAGGTTGTCTTCTACACCAGTGAGTTGGCCTTGTTCTGTAACATCTGACTGCATTGAGATAATACTGTTAATAAGATTCATTGACACTTGTTAGCTTCAATTAATGGAACTGCTGTTTTCTTTACATCTACTCCTTTCTTTGGTACTGTGGTGTTTTTTTCTGCCTAAATTTCTTGTCTGTCCTTTATTTTAGTACCAAACAAAGTCGAAAACCTCAAAGCCACCAACCAGACAGTAAGCTCTGTTACCCTGAGCTGGAGCAAACCAGCTGGAAGTGTGGATTTCTATCTCATTAAGGTTAAAGATCGGAAGCCTGTAAATGTCACAAAAGGCAGTGTGGTCAGCAAGGTCAGCGAACTGACACCTGGAAGCCGTTACACGTTCACCGTCCTGTCAGGAGTCAACGATATTTCCACGTGGAGTGAAGAATCCAACATCACAGCATACACCAGTGAGTTTATATCACACTGAACTTTACACAAATCAAAGGATCAAAATGCCTGTTGGGACTAATGCGAACTGTGTGTGGCGCCTTGTGCTCTCTTCTCTACAGACTTCTTCAATTTCATACAATTTTTAGCTTAAAGGTGCAATACGTAAGACTTTTAGTTGAAAACATCCAAACTGAAAACCAAAATGATCAACATAATGTGAAGAAATAAGAGCTTTAATGTCTATGTATTGCAAAGATATCTACTGAATGCTAATTGAACCGCTAGCTGCACGGCTAACTGAGCCAACTAGCTAATTGCAGCCACAGTTGGCAGCAGTTAGCGGTTATTCTAGTGATATGCTGCCCCCTGTTGATTCGGAGTATGAGTTCGACAAGCGGCCAGTCCTTACATATTGCGCCTTTAGATTTGGTAGCGAAATTTAACAGGAAGTACACTTGACTCCAGTGAGAGCACATCAAAAGCTTTGGTTCATAGCTGGTAATTTCTTTCACACATAATGTGAAATTCAATGGAGGCAAATTCGAGCCACGTCTGACAGCTGTGACATTTTAATGGGGGTCATTGTCAGTAAACTGAGTGATGTCGTGTCTGTTTCATATTTCCTGTCTATTTTCTCTTTCAGAACCCGGAATTGTTTCCAACCTGACGGTGTCTGACAATAGCAACACCTCACTGAAGCTTAAGTGGAACCGACCATCCAAAGGACTCTACAAAGATTTCAGGGTGGTGGCAATGAACAGCAGTAACAAGTATGTATTTGCAGATAGAAAGTCCAGAATTTATTTAATTATATAAAGCAACATTATGTAGAAATCGTCATTTTGCGCAATTTGGCGCCACCCACAGTCTTTGAGTGAAACACCACTGTCTAGTTGTCTCTGGCTGCAGCACTATAAGTCAAATAACTTTCTTTCTTTCTCTTTAAACCTAACAGCTTAGTTTTTAATGAGACGGAGATTCAAACAGAAGTGAAGGTCACAGACCTGCCGGTGGGCTCCAGCATAACCCTCATTGTGACAGCACGGGCCAATGACGGTCTGGAGGGAGACAGCGTTACTACCGTCGGCTACACTAGTAACTCCGGACTAATGTTTTTTATGATTTACAGAAACAGACCAAAAACTCCTGTCCTGCTGTGTTAATTGTTATTAATCTGACTTTGTGTTTCCCACATAGCTCCTGGACCAGTTTCAAACCTGATTTTGGTCCCAACGAAAGACACCCTCAATGCCACCTGGAAGTTCCCGGAGGGTGCCTTTTCATCTTTCAAACTAACGCTCCAGCTGGATGGTGAAAATGTAAAAACACTCGAGACAAATAGAGCTGTGGTGCTCTTTACTGGACTGAAGAATGCAGCCAATTACACAGTGATCGTCCGCATCGCTAAAGATAAGCTCGAAGGCCCACCAGTGGAAAAGTCAACTTTCACCTGTGAGTCACTTTGGTCCCTTGTTGCACAGAATGTAAATACACTGAATGGCTGTTGCTGAAAAATACTCTTCCATAGTCCCCGATCAAAACTAAACATTTATGAAATTCACTCGACTGCAAGTTTATCTCATAAATCACTGCCTCATTTTCTCTCTCTTCCCTTTTTTCTCAGTGCCGGGGCCGCCTACAGATGCCAAAGTCATCTCCACTAATAAAACACAAATCACCTTCGAATGGGTCGCCCCCATCAACGCATCAAAAGTCATGTACGCTGTCAGACTCAGCTCCAGCTTCTGGAGCCACTCCTTTTCTGCCAATGTGACTAAAACCCAACACACGTTTCATGGCTTAAGGTCAGGGACCAGGTACGAGTTTGAGGTGCGGACAGTGGTGGGTCAGTTGTCAAGTTCCCCAGAAAAGCTGAATCATTGTACAGGTGAGACTTTCTGACCAGTAATTTTTTATTTTTTTTACTGTCAGCAAGCCGTCAGTTTCAGTTTGCTGAAAATAGACTAAGACTTAAAACACTCTTGGGAAAAGTCCTGTTGGTGCATTCACCAATAGGAATGCACCAATAGGGTGGACATGTCGGGTTTGAGAGGCTGCTGTTCAAAAGCATTTACAAGCTGTGTTCTTGGAGAAAATCAAACCCAGAAGACAAACAATAAACAAACAAGAATTTGGTGACTTTTCACTGAAAAAGTTGCAATGAGGCAGGAAATTCTTAAATCTAGCAGTTTGGAGCCTACTTTAATAAAGCATTACAGCTCTTTTTTAAAAGAGCACCTGCTCCTAAACAATATAATGACAGTAGCACGGCGGACGTTGATATTCATCTTATGTTTCTTGTTGAGCAGAAACACACAATGCAAACTTCTCTGAGATCCTTGAGACTTTGTCATGTAAGAATGTGACCAAGATATTTGTACTGAGTGAAACATTTAATCCGAAAATAAGAAAACAGTTTCAATGCGACCTCAAACATGTGATTGACATTTCAGTACTTGTTACTTATTAGCTGACATATACACACCAAATATCTCTGTCTTTGTTCGCTTCCTCCAGTGTTCACAAAGGCCTCAGAAAGAAATGAATGATTATGACCATTCTAAGTCAAAAGTCTTTGTAATTAATAATGAGAAACAGGAAGAAACAGGAGAAAAACAGGTGGAGTCTTGCAGCAAAATATTCCACAAAAACTGCATAAGTGATCTTGTATAAATACATAATAAATGATGCATATATCAAAAAACAATCCGTGTAAGCAGATGTTCAGACGTTCTGCTGAATATTAAAGATGTTAAGTTTTGTTTGCAAAGGTCTTGGATACTTTTCTTGCATTGCTTCGGGAGACATTCTGCAGCTATAAACTACAAGTAACAACCATGAATCGTGCAGCAGGAGTCATGACAAGTTAATAAATTAATGTAGTTAGTAAATAACTGTACGTCCGTATTATTTCTACATCATTCTTTGACTGTTATGACTGTGAACAAGCTGTTCATCACATTGTACATGGGATTAAAATAGAGTTTGACTCTATGAGAAAATGGTCAGCATTGATGTGTACAATATTAGATTCGCAGTGTTCAAATAAATAAAAGGAAGTGCAGATACTGTGTGCGTATCACTGGTAACTGAGTTAACAAAACAGACAACAGCGGACAGTATGTTCCTCCACATGTAAATTTTTACAGCATGAATGAGTGCACGCTTCCTCGTTCTGGCTTCCTCTTAACACAGTTTCTGTTTTTTTCCTCAGTGGCGGAGAAAAGGGAAATCAGCCTGTCTATGTTGTGCTCTTCAGCAGAAGTTCTCCTCTGTGATAAGAACACCACGAGGGAAAGTGTGTTTCGTCAGGTAATGCACAAAAACAAACAGGGTTTGGAGGGTAAACTTCAGCAAAATGTGTTGTTTTAATTGTATGAAATAGTCTCTCATCTGCTAAAATAGACAACAATTAAAGGGACATGTGCATTTATTATTTTGAGTGGTTTGTGTTTCATGTTTTTAAAACTTTATGTCTACTAACATCTTTCTTTATTTTCATGTGTTTTGTTGCAGTTGCGAGCACATTTCGAGAACAAGTTGGGGAGTGTGGGGAGTGGGGATGTTTTCTGGTCACTTGAGAAGCTGTAAACTGAAAACTAAGCAACACCAGAAACATCATGTGCTTTTATTTTGAATATTTAACTGGTATTAGTGAAGGTTATTTTCTGTATGAAATCAAATGTCGACTCACTGTTTGTTATATTTAGTCACGGGAGATTTTACTTTAGTGTTTTGTGATTTTAAATTGAGTGATGAATTCTTATAATGTAAAGTGACTCATGTAAACCTACAATATAATAACACTAGAATATATTTTAAATCTGTGCTGCTTACTCTTTGCTTTAATGAATTTTGTATAATGTTTTTCCTTGATTTTGTTTGCCACGTATGGCAAGAAAAAAAGAAATAAAATTATGAGAAACTAAGAGAAAGTTATGAGATTGTAAATGAAAATTTGGCTCGCTAAATCGAAAATACAAGAAAGAAAGTAAAAGGATACCGTATGCATTTTGGTTTTTCATGTTTAACTTTTTATTTATTTTGTCAATTGCCTTCCAGATATGTGTCTGATGATGAAACTAAATAAAAACAAAACAAAATGTGAAAATGATCGAGTTTTCCTTGTGACGATACACCACAGCGACCTTCTTTACAGTTGAATAGAATATATACTATATATATAATACTTCTACACAAATAACAATGTTTGTTTAAAGGTGCAATATGTAAAGATTGCTCCCCTTTGTGTGTTCATGCTCAAAACAATTAGGGAGGAGCGTATCAGCAGAGTAACATTAACCGCTAATTGCTGGTTACTGTAGCAGCTTTAAATAAACACTTACTGCATTCACATCCTGTATATGTAAGCTGTTAGTACTCTGAACGCCCTGCCAACTTCCTCTATTAAACTTTATTTTTGGGCTCCCTCGTCGAAGAGGATGGCTATGATATAAGGAAGGGGCTGAGCGGTCACATTTCATTTAAGGGGTTTAATATGAGCGAAGGAGCATGTGAAGTGTCAGGACGAAGAGCATCAAACAGCTGCATGGAAATGAGAAACCAGGAGGATGATGCTGAGAGGGAAACACCTGCAGGTTAGTTGTAAACTGGTCTAAATAAAGTGTGCTTTTATTTATAGAGCTTGAAAAAGATGATATTTTCTCAATATTTTTACTTAAAAACAACAACCATGTTCATGTTAAGTCTTATCTGTATACGTGCATCACAGCATAACATTCTTAAACTTTTAAACTTATCTGTATTTTTGTGTTTCACCCCAAATAGACTGACTGATGTTTCATTTACAGGCTGAACAACAACAAGCAAAGCAAGGTCCAAGTTTATGTTTCCATTTTTTTAGCGTCACAGTTTTATCTTGATGACTGTGAGGTCAAAAGGTTAGATGTAAGCGGGTCATCCAAGATAAAGATGGATAAGAGGTAACAATAAAGCTGAAAATGATTCCCAGACTTTTCTTTTCCCACAACTGGTGCAGGATCCTGTCAAACCTGTCGGCTCACAGCTGGTGTGGCTGTCGTTATGGTGACAGCAATCCTGGTCCTTGGACTTTCTTTGTGTTTGGTATTACATGGTGAGTTTTAATATAGAATAATGCATTTTATAAGTTTACTTAAACCTTTACTGCATCCTGAACAAAAACAAATTGTAAAAAAAAACCCCCAAAAACTTCATTTTAAGGACATTGTTTCGGTTTGGTGTCAGCATTTAAAGGTCCCCTGTGGAGTTTTCTTGTAAACAAAGTTTCAGTTTACATTCGGCAATTTCTCCTTAAACACATTGTTTGAATCTTTGAGGTCTAACGAACGTGAAAATGCATTTCCTTCCTCATTAAACCATCGCAAAACAAACCGTTTTTTTGAAACTTGCATTGTTGACATCAGTGTTTACTTCTTGGCTGTCTTCTTCTTCCCTGCCTTTGCTTGAGCATTAATGTGTTTCCTTGACGCTCTACCACTACCTGTAGATCAGTGGAATAGAGTGTATTTATTGGCAGAAATGTATATCCTGCTGTCTGCCTGCATGTATGTGTAACATTGCTCAAAAACTCCACAGAGCACCGTTCAGTTGTCACTCACATTAATGTTATGTTACATTTTGGCACGTTGCTGGGAAGTTTACAACGTTATCCTTCTTATAATGTTAATAGCTTTTCGCAACTTCAACCTGAGCAGGTCTAATCAGCAACATAACTGAAAACACCTGAGTGCACGTGGGGCTTATAATCTATAACAAAGCATCATATTTAATGAGTTGATCATATATTTTGTTCGTGGAAAAACTCCCTCCCTCCTGTCTGTCGTCTTGTAAATAATAACGTGTCATCTGTCACATGGACAGCAGCACCAGGAGTGGATCAGACCTCCAAAACTTCAGAAAAGAAGCTGACGGAGCGTCTGCAGCAGTGCCAAAAAGAGCATCACGACCTGAACCTGATGCTTCAAGCTGTCACTCAGGGTACAGCTACGTTTTCTACTGTGAAACTGACATCTGACATCCTGCAAATGTGACATCTCTAAATGTTCCTCTCCTGCCGTGTGCAGACTCCAGGTGCAGACTGTGTCCAGACGGCTGGCTGTGGTGGAGGGGTCACTGCTACTTCTTTTCGGTGGGGCTGCAGGAAAATCGTCGGTGGAATGAGAGTGCCGACTTCTGCCTGAAACACAACAGCAGCCTGGCTGTGATCAGAGACACTGCAGAGATGGTAACAAGCTCTACTTTACACCAGTGAAATGAGTCAGGATTAGACAGGGAATAAGAAAAGTACATGTTTGTCACAACTAAAACAATTCACATGATATTCATATGACAAAAACTAAACACCGAATGAAGGCCTCCACCTGTTGCTTCCTCCTCAGGAATTTATCCAAGGTGTGATGAGGAAGTTCCCTCAGTTTCCCTTCCTGTGGGTGGGACTGACGGACACCGAGCAGGAGGGTCAGTGGCTGTGGTGGGACGGGACGGACATCCAGCACTACATGCCGTAAGTCCAGATCAGCAGACACACGCAGTTTACAGGACAAACAAGTTTCAAATGCAGGACTCAATAAGAGCAATGTTGAAGACTAATATGATTTATCATTGCCTGGTAATGCTCTTTATTTATTTGTGGATCTTTGACACTGTCCTCAAAGAAAGACAGGTGAACTAACATCCCAATTTGTTCTACATTTGTTTAGTACATGTATTTACGAATCTATTGTCTTATGAAGATAGTTATTATATTTACATACATATTTATGTACCCCATTATAGCTCAGGAGACATTCGTTTGTGAATATTAAATATTTGTGAAACAATAGTTGTATTTGTTGATGGTTATTTACTTTCAAGATGTGAGATACGTTATTGTCATTGTACTGCTGTGCAAAACAATAACACAGCAAAATCGGCATGACATTCCCTTTTGTTAGGAAGGACGACACAATATAAAAAGAGCAATATTTTAAAAAAGAAGATGATTTTAATGAACAAAATACAACAAAAAAAGCATAAAAATATGTTATAAAACGCTTTATTTTGTGGGTGTTTATTACAACGATATTGTACATTTATACATACATATACATATATACACTGACATACACATTCATACAACTTTGATAAAAAAAAATGATGTAAACTATTGTATCCATTTACATCTATTCATACGTCAATCATCACTTATTTAAATATGTTAACACAAATTAATCTTATTCAGATTAAAATGCTGATGTCATCCCTTATCACCTGTGAATGTGTGTGTTGAAGGCTGACAGTGGAGTGGGATGCTGATCACAGGGACTGTGCAGACCTGAGGGGAGGAGGGAGTCTCTTCGCTGCCAACTGTGAGGCTTATGGACCCTGGGCTTGTCAGAGAGACTCCTGACAGGCAGCACAACCATCTACACAAGGTTTTATTTCTTTATGTACAATGTGGACACATTTTAAAAAAACTTTTTTACACTAAAGAATTCAACATTGCTCCAGTTACACATTTATCATGAAAAGTTATGTATGTTCTTGAAGGATGAAGTCAGCTTTACAAAAGGCAAAAGTGGGTTTCAAAGGCGTTTATTGAAGAGAGATACATGTCGTTGATATGTGGTGGAATAATGTCACGTCAACCCAGATATCAAAATCAACATATATGTATGAAATAATTAAATGAAAGTGCATAGTAAAGTGCATGCATGTACGTATTTAGATGCAGAATGTGTTCACACTGTCATGTTGTAAAAATCTTTTCAACACATCGCAGCTTCATTTTCAGACAGACTCAACCACCTTATTCCATATAGTTTCATTTTCTTAAATAAATATTTTTATATTTACTCAAAGTTGAGTTTTCATAGTTTGTGTTTCTCAGGGTCTGATAAAAAATCTACACTTGTGTCATTGAAGACATTTTTTAGAGTGCTGTGATCAGATACATCGATTAACTTGTTCTATCATCAGCACTTTGACGTAGTTCAGTCTACGTCCTCGTCTCTACTAGTCAGTTTTTAACTTTGGTTTAAGAGATTTTTAAAGTCAGTTAAAAGGAGAGAAAACTTGCTGCCTTCAAATGGCGTCGTGCCCTTCTTGTGGTGTTTACAAGTTGTCACGTGTCAGCTGACATTCTCAGAAATGTTGGAGGCCATGGGAGTTCGTAGTCGTGTAGAGTCTTTCTTTGTCATTTTATAATATGTCTGAAAATGTTGATATTCCCAAAAGCATTATTTTTTTTGCACCTTTGCTTTTCGTTAGCCACTGGCTTGCTTGCTAAATTGTTAGCCTGGGTGGCTTCTAGACTTAGAAGTCTTCTCACAACTTAATCCCTACAATGCAAGCCCCCAGGAGCAGCGCCTGGCTTTAGCAGCCGTAAAATGGTGGATAAGCTGTTTTGAGCATCACAACCCCTGTGAAATTACTTGTTTGACTGTCATAATTTGAGCCATTCAGTCCAGTAACATTTTGAAAGTCTAGAAGAGACGCACAATTCAATCATTTTAATCCCATTCATATTAGCAGGGGCCCAAACAGGAAGTTAGCCGCTTGGTCTGCAGAAGACTCAGGGAAATTTAAACAGAAGAGTCTAACTTTTTTGGCTTAATGCACCACTGAGCAGCTTTCCAAAACTGTATTAGACTTTTCCTTGTTATATCCATGCTTGAACACCAATCATATCACGACTACTCATGTTGTAATCATGAGCTCATGAGTTCCATTTGAAGGCAGCGACTGACAGATATATTTCAAGTAACATTAAGAGAGAAGGCAAATTCAAGAGAAATCCTAAATAATTTGGTGGTTTTGCGAGTCAGAGTTGACGCTTTTCAATTAAGTTTCAATCTAACTGATGCCCCAACATTTAGTAAGAAATCTTTGTATGAATTTGTTTCTCAAAGTGAATTCTTATCCAGTAAGAGTCGTTGAGGTCTCAGTTCACCAAGACATCGTGTGGTGGTGTGATCTTCATGAGTGTGCGGCCATCCAGCGGGGCGAACAGAGGGTACAGCTTCCCTCTGAAGGTTCCAGTGAAGGTGTAGATGTGCGATTTTGTTTCTGCATTGTAGAAGGAGATCTGTCCCTCTTTGTAGTCTAAGTAGATCCCCATACGTCTGGGCACGAGGCCGACAGGCAGAGGTGACTCCGGTTTGGTGCAGGCGTAGAAATGATTTGTGCTGCGCCACAGGACCCAGTAGCCCCGCTCTGGGGTCATGGGGAAGCACCCTCTACGCTTGGACTCAGCGGTCGTCATTCCAATGCGCCAGTAGCCATTGTTGGCTATGTCTACCTCCCAGTAGTGGCGGCCACAGCTGTAGCCCTCCCAGCCCAGCACGCCGGTCCAGGTGTCGAATCTCTGGGTGCTGTAAGCCAGGTCAGACTCTGAGTGACCCTCCTGGACTATACGCTGGTCGTCTGACAGCTGCAGCCAGGGGTGGTTGGTCATTGGGTCGAGGATCACATCAGCTGATAGGAAAAAGAGGCACAAATGAGTTTCTTGTATTCTGAGCATGATGTTTGATTTGTCTCTGTTCTATTTGAGATGAAGATAAATGTGGAAGGTTGAGCTTACCTGCTGCGCTGCAAATCCAACTCCAAACTGAAAATAGAGACACAGACATTATGTTAAAGTGGCGGTGAATAATACAGGAAATATTTATTGTACAATGATTTACAGGGGTTGCAAGATAAATCTAAATTGTAAGATGATTAGCAGGAAAGGAAATAAAAAAACAACTACATTTTACTAATCCAAGTTATTTTCGTTTGAAATACTCTAAAAGCCACTGGTAGACTAGCAGGAGGGGCTCGGTGCCCCTATGTTTGAAAAAACACTGCAGAACTGCCCTCTTGGATGCTCCTTGGTAGATAAAACATGACAAAGTTCCCTCTAGGGCACCCTTCCAATTCACTATAAATCAAATATGACTTTCTTGCGCAATGGTGCCCCACCGCATACAGCTGTGCACCCCGCCTTTTTTTTTTCCCCCTGCCCCTCAAACAGTCCACCACTGCTTAAAGTCTCTACAAATCATAATCAAAAAAGACTTGGAACTACTTGTCTGAATAACAAATAGTTACCCTATAGGGAGCTGTAAATGTACTCCTTTGGGTAAGATAAGACATCAGCTGCATCTTATCCCTTAATGTGAACAAAAACAGATTTAAATAAATGCACACCTGAGTTGGGGATGTATCTGGGAATTCCTGCCTTCCATGTTTTTTGCTTTGCCAGCAGCCATAACTTTGGAATCATCATCTGAAAAGGAAAACAAATAAATTAAATGTTTCATAGGAACAGTGATTCTACCTTCCTTTATGACCGCAGTTTGCAAATAAAATCATGACCAGTAAATCTTGTAAATGCAGTTTGAACCTTCACCATTAGCACACAAACAGAAAAAAGCAGCCTGTTGTTGCTGCAGTTGTCAAAAGTTATGTGAGTGTCAAAGCCTTAACCCAAACTGAAATAAGGTAAACCCAGTCAGATAATAACCTTCAAATCTTCCTTCAAATATATATAAGAATCTTATCTATATCAGGTGTACAGCACACCATCGTCTGCAAAAGTGCTGACCGGTTATCAGGGACATTTATGGATTCATTTTATCAGGCCAGAGGCTCAGTGGGTTCATGTGTTGCTAATCAGCACGCATTCATAGAGCAGGGGTCAATAAATCAGACGTTGCATAACATTGTTTCATAACCTGGTCATGTCTGCTCTGCATGGCATCGCAGGT